>NW_017805405.1:79348-208442 GCF_001891065.2 Hippocampus comes
CTCAAGATTTTTTTTTTTGGAAATTGACGGGTTTTTTTTTTTTTTTTTTTTTTTTTTTTTTGTAGCGCCTCGCCACTGAAACGAAGCCTGGGGAAACCCGCCCTTTCCAAAGCGCCCTTCCTGGAGCTGGTCAACGGAGACGCTGATTACACTGGTGTGTGTCCATTTTCCTCTCTCGTCTTTTCCGTCGCACAGTAAATTGATGTGCTTTATTGTTAACCGTAGGAATTGGTAGCCAACCATCTGAGGATGAGACCGAGCTCGAGCCTCTCGACCTGGTTTGGGCCAAGTGTCGAGGATATCCCTCCTATCCCGCCCTGGTATGACAGCCCTTTCGGGTCTTTGTAACCATTCTTCCGGCACCGCCTCATCATCAGTGGGACTGACTGCAAGCTTGTTCCAGATCATCGACCCGGAGATGCCGGAAGAGGGCCTTCTGCTCAATGGCGTGCCCATCCCAGTCCCACCCAAAGATGTCCTTCGATTGGGGGAGCAGAGGCAGGAGGAGAGCAGCCAGAGGCTCTACCTGGTGCTCTTCTTTGACAACAAGCGAACATGGTGAGACGAAGATTCTGGTCTTTGTGAAATGTTGCTCGGATAAATGCAATAGCAGAATTCAGTGAAGAATAAGCGAAGGCGCTCCAACTATGTCAAATGCGGCCAGCGTGCTGCGGGTCTGTGCCGCGCGTCGGGCTAAATCGTTCCTGTGTAAATATATACGAACATGTCAGAGTCTGGATGTTAGCCAGGTTCACGGCCACCGAACTTAACCAGCACTATTTGCTTTGGGCCACCCTCCTCGCCCGCTCCCATTCACTGCAGCGCGTCATGACCTGCCTGGTGCATTTTGACAACAGAGACTGCGTGCGCAGCTCCAGTACTTCATCCGGTGGTACTTGTAGAATTATGAACACAGCCAGTTGGGTCTCAAACTAACAAGTGATCGCGAGCTTTAAAGTCTTTGAGTGTGCGTGCAAGTGTGCATGCGTGCGCTCGTTGGGTCACTCATGCCGTGTAACTGAAATATTTGTCCTTTCATTTCTAAATATAAAGGAGGGGCCGGCGTGTAAATCACTTTGCCATTTTACGAGCCATCAATGTTCCGTCTCGTCACTTAAGTTGCAATACCTAACAAAATCACGAGGCTCTCATCCTCCATTCTAGTGAATGGGATGTCAAAAGTGAAATATTCTGAGATTTTATGCTCCTCAAAGGCTGTAATACACAACAAATCATTTGGTGCCCCAAAACCTTTGCTAGTATAATGATAAAAAAAAAATCTTCACCGGTTCCAAAGTGTTTAAAAGTATTCAACATTTACTTTTTATTTGATCAAAGTACAGTGAAACTCCTCTAGAACGAAACCTGCATGGGCGAAAATACCCCCTTATGTGAAAAAATCTTCATGCATTAACACAATTCCCATTCTCCTGCCCCCCATACGACGAAAAACCCCCTGTTGCGTTATACGAAATCATTTTGTCTGCTCCAGCCTCGCGAAGACATTCACTACAACGAAGTCTTATCCAACAGCGACCTCTACTGCTTCGTTCGAAAAAAGGCAACAGCAACCACCACACTGGTTTACATAGTGAACGATGTTTATTTCGGTCACAGCTGCGAGTTTCCTGGGCTCAACATACTCATAGCTGCTCTGCTATTGGCTTACCGAGCATCATCCTGGCCTCCGATTGGCCAAGAGGCCACATAGACCTCACTGTCTATGTGTGTAGATACTGAAGCTAGATCCGTAGCATCCGATTAGCTGCTCAGAGTAAATTGCTTATGGCTCGACGGACATTTACTTTACTTTTTATCATGCTAAAAACACCCACGGGACGCTTCGTAGTCCTCGATGGCCATAGTTAGCTCTCGAAGGCGAAAAACCTTACGCTAACTGGAGCGCTTCTCTCTCATTAGCGCTCCAGTGGCTCGACGGACATTCAAATAAACGAATATGAAGTGTCAAATAAGTGTGTGCTCATACTTATGTACTATTGGAATAAAAATAGAGTACACAAACGTTTGTGTGTGCGTGTACACATACGTTTGTGTGGGTGGGTGTGTGTGTGCTTACATCTGAGATCAAATTTGCTACAGTGAAAAACCCCCTGTTGTGAAAAATTTCTTGCTGCAAACATGATTTCGTTGTAGAGGAGTTTCACTGTATTCTAATTAGTATTCTTGTAGTCATGGTTTGAATTAACCCTTTCAGGGACAGCGGTTACTACAGTGGACAGCTGATCATGTTATCAGGTTACTAAATTGAAGTTCAGATCTCAGCTGTTATTTCACTGCGTTTTACAGAAGCTTTTGATGTACTATTGCTTGAATTCCGTATGGAGGTTTTTTTTTGTTTTTTTTTTTTTAATGCAGGTATAGTATCAGTGTCAAAATTTTAGCATTGTGACATCAGTCCTGGGAAATAAAACACATTGCATTCGCGCAAAGCAGACTATATGCATGCGCCTGTGTGTGACTTGCCTTGGTGCATCGCTCCACCCAGAGCGCATCCATTGCATGAAGTTCAAAACACTAACGTCAAGAGGAGAATGCACACAGCAGAACATATTTTCCGACTTGAGTACACCAGACAAGATGCCCCCAAGTTATTGCGCCTCGGACCACCAGATGGTGCCACGTACTTGACGTCTCACGCATCTGTCCTTGCGCCCACAGGCAGTGGCTCACACGTGACAAGGTGAGCCCCCTGGGGGTGGACAACACTACCGACAAGCTGCGCATCATGGAAGGCCGCAAGCCCAGCCTCCGCAAGTCAGTGCAGGTGGCGTACGACCGTGCCATGATCCACCAGAGCAGAGTGAGCCACAGCCAAGGTTTTGTCACCTCCAACTTCCTGTAGAGCTCGTTTGCCACTGCCAAAATGAAGCTTGGGCACGCCCGCCCCTCTCCGCCCTCCTCATTTCGTGGTCCGCTGCGCCCTACTGAGTCACATGTCTGCTTGTGTTGTACGTCATGCGAATTTAGTTGTGACTTTTTTTTTTTTTGTGCGATGAACTTTGAACAATATTTATACCAAGTGCAGAGGACCTATGAATGGATCACTGCCATCTTTTATAAAAATAGCTTTTTACACTTTTAATCTTTTACGAAATCCACTTGTACAGCTCAAATGTACACTTAGTGTGCATTATGTTTATAAGATGAAGTCTTGGTCACTTTGTGTTGCTCTTTTCAATCAAGCCACAAGGATTTGTGGAGGGGTTCATTCCTGACTTGCTGCATTGTGTGTGTGTGCGTGCGTGTGCGTGTGTGTGTCAATGTACACAATGAATGAGCCATTGTTCATAATTATGAATTCTCTTCTTTTGATACAAGAGAGAGATTATTTATGAAAGACAACTATAGAAATAAAATTATATTGGTAAAAGCAAAAATTATATTTAAAAAACAAATTTCTAAAGGTTTTTAAAAAAACTAACATTTTAGCAGGTAAATATTGTTGCCGTTGGGCGGAATCCTGGTACCTCCAAAATGATCACTTTTCACGAGACCCCAAAAAAGTCACATTTGTTCAACCAGGAAAGAGAGCAAGCCATTTTCAACTCTTTAGTCAATAATTTGGATAAAAAAAAAATAATAATAATTATAACACCCACAAGTGTGGACTGACTCAGTATGATTTGTGAAAAATAATAATTTTACCAAATTTTGATATTGGAGGTTTCGACCCAGCGTCAGCAATATGCACATTTGGATTGTTGCTCCCAACAAGACACATCTATCCCAACCCAAATATTTATTATTAGTATGAAATATAAAAAACTACACCTTCATAAGCTTGTGCATATTTTCTCTACCCACCAAATACTTTGTTCGAGTCCATAATTCCTCATTCAGGGAAAGAAATATTCTATTAAAACCTTTTGGAGTATATACAACTGTCTCATTCTTTTTTTTTTTTTCATCATAAATATGAGTTTTAAAATTGTGTGACAACGTGAAGTTTAATGGTCTAAGAAAAAACGAGTTGTTATATTACCGGTTATCTTAACTATGTGAGCTATCTCCAATTGGAAGTGTTCTAAGCATTTGGCATGATTATCTCAGTTACGACCCTATTTGCAAAAGGAAAAAAAAATATCTGTCCATGAATGTACTGTAATCTTGGCACACTAAAAGTGGCATTGCATTAAATAGGCAGGAGTCCTTTTCATTCTTAGTCGCTATCAATAATGCAGTGCAGTTGGAGGTACAGTTGTAAATGGTTGTCTTATGTCCCCTATGATTGCCTGGCAACCAGTCCAGGGTGTAACCTGTCATCTCTCTCACCCCAAGTCAGCGAGGGTCGGCTCCAGCTCACCTGCAACCCTAATGAGGGTTATAGAAAATTAATGGGTAGACGAAATCCTGCTGCTTCCTCATGTCATAGTCGTTAAGAGATGAGCTAACCAAACCGTGGTGCCAAATCAAATCGGACCGTAACATTGCTATAACAAAGGCAGTTGCTCCCGAGTGACACTTGGAGGCGTTTACCGGTAGTTTGTTTTAGTGGCTACTGGTTGAGGAAGCATATTCAAATAATTCTTCTCCAACTCGGGTGGGTAAACTTGTACCCCGCGGCCACATTTGATTTTTAAAATGAACAGATGGGCCTGGCATCAACAATACACCATTCTTTTTTTATTAGCTTATGTGTAATTTATTTATTATAAATAACCAATTATTTAATAAAGATTTTAAAAATGCTAAATCTAAATTAGGGTACTTGTAAAATTATTTCCATGACCAAAAAAAAACATTTTAATTGTATTATTTATATTATTATTATTATTATAAGCAGCAAAGTAATTAAGAAATGTTACACGCCTAGCTCGAGCTGATAAAAGTTATTTTTAATTAAGTGTAAATATATTAAAAATGTTATTACATCATTGTAATGAAAACCCGATGTGCTTGAGAAATAACAAAGGCAGATTCCGAATCAGTGCAAAAAAAAAAATCTTTCAAAGTTGACTTGCATCTCAGATTTAATAAAGTCTTGACCAGTATTAATAACATAAAGGAATAATACAAATAAATAATAAACACCTTTCCAAAACTAACCAAAATTTTAGAGAGAAAAAAAATGCCTAAATTAATGCAACGAATATCACAGGACCGTTGGTGAGGAAAGTGCTCTGTGGCCCAGATTAAAAATTGGAGTGGGCCGTATTTGGCCCATGGACCATGCTTTGCTCATCATGCCAAAGAAGGAATCTAGGTATAATAATACCTGAAAAGCAACACAGACCAACACAAGTGTTGCGCTCATCCCCCCCCCCCCCCCCCAGGGCCCCGGGGTGGGGGCGGTGGGAGGTAGTTGTGACGGAGGGTCCGAAGCTCCGTCAGCCGGCCCAGAAGACGACCAAACCTCCGCGGTCCGCCTCCTGCCGCTCCAACCTGGGTCCCGCACATGCGAGACAGTAGGTCCAAGATCAGCTCCTGCATTTTTTCCACGTAGCTGGCTGCCAACAGCGACGCACTGTCTGTTGAATGAACATAGCAGAAGCACAACTCAACCACAAGCAGCTGTCAATACTGGGTGAGTTTACTCCTGATCTAGGGGCCGATCCCAATTGTTCTGTACTACTGTAATTACAGTAAACCCTCTCCGTCCATCGCGGGGGCCTATGTTCAAGAAATCCATGATGTAGAAATGCCCTATTCAAATACTGTACTCCCTAGGCATGTTTTCATTTTCTTATTTTTTTAAAGGTCTTTAAACACACTAAAGCAGTGGTTCTTAACCTTTTTAGAGGTTCCGAACCCAACCAGTTAATTGGCAGATTCACCAAACCCTTCATGAGTGAAACATTTTTTTCCAAATTCAAGATATTAAAAAAACCCGCAAACAGAAAAAAGTAACATTTCAAGAGGTAAGTATACTTTTTTTTTTTTTAATTTACGACGTACTATAGTCACACGTTGACTACTAAGCGAACTAAATTTCCCACAGCATTGATTGGACAAGCAATGTCATGTGATCATCGGCAGCCAGTGAGGGCCAAGCGGGCGTGTCATAACTAATTAACATGTTTCTTACCCTCCGTAGCAGAGGCTCCGTCCAACCCCTGAAACCGACTCACCTAACACTGGGGCTCGATCGAACCCAGGTTAAGAACCACTGCACTAGAGTAATACAAACGCATTCAAAAACCGAACATACCGTCATTGTTAATCCATCGTATATAAATCATAACTGTGGGCAAGTTTGCACAGAGTAAAACATGACCTACCACCCGGTGGCCAAATGTGAAATAACACTACAGAGTTATAACTTGACAAAAAAATGGAACACAACGGAGGGGGGTTTACTGTACATTGTTTTGGGTCAGGCTTTTGATTACCGTGCTGAATAGGTTGGCTTTGCACGGGTTATTAGCAGCCAAACAATTCATGAATAATTGCATGATAATTCACTCTCACATGATAACGGACAAATCCAAGATGATGCCAAAGCAATACTTTTATTAAGGTAGGCGATAATTGAGCAGAAGTAATGTGTGATTAAGCAAATTGGCCAATGCCGGACCGCAAATAAACAGGAGTTCACGGTACTCCCAACAGTGGTCAGTTTATTTTACTCTAATCTCCACTTTCCAGTAAATGACAGTCATTATTCCTGTTTTTATCATTCAGACCTGAGCAGAGCAGAGCGGTGGCACAGAGCAGGGTGTACTCGGTCTCGGTCACCTGCAGCGCCACCATGCTATGAAAGAATTTGAGCACGGGGCTCAAAAGATCCTCGCTGCGTCCTGTCAACACACACACACACACACACACACACACACACACACACGCATACACATTCCTTTCACTTTCTTTGGATGGTCGCTATGAATATAACTTGTGACTGGCACCGGTACTCACTTTGGAAACTGTCCATTGAGCCGACAAATCTCAAACAGGTGGGCGTTGATGTGTTGAAAAGCTGCAGTGCTGAAAAAGCAACAAGTGGAACTGAGTACGATGTTACAAGTACCACCTCTAAAAAAACTTTGCTCTCCAAGTAGCTAACCACCACTACTACAGTACTTAAATAATTATTCCATTAAAATATATTCCGCACACCTAAAAAAATAAAAAATAAAAATATAAATTTTTAAAGGATTTGAAAATAAAAGTTCAGAAAGATGAAGTGCACTTCAACGTTAACTACACACGAACTAACCAAGGTATTGTACTGGACTAAAAATAACTCAAACCACTCTACAAGAACATCAAACACAGTTTGAAAAGTGAATTCTATGATTCTCTCATTCATAGTTAAAGGGGGCCCATGAACCACACTGTCACTGGTCCACTTTGGTGAAGTCTACACTCCAAAAAATTGTATGTTGAATTGACTCGATTTTATTTCGTTCAGGGGGTAGCATGAAAAAAAATCATCTGAATCCATCTGCATCTTTTTAAAAAATGTATCTGGATCCAGATGATATTATTATGTGCAGCCACATCAACACACCGCCCCCGCTCCCCCCCAGATGATTTATTTATTTATTTATTTATTTTTTGTGCAACCACTTGACGATATAAAATTGGGAAAATTCAACAAAAAACATCTTTGAGTGGAGCTAACCTCGACTTGCTTTCTCACCTGTAGTAGGTTTTGCACTCGGGTTATTGGCGAAGTTCTGGGCGGACAGCAGGAACATGAGGTCCAGTGAAGACGCTGACAAGAGGCAGCGCTGGTCTGACAAGTCCAACAAGTCAAAACCTGTGGAAAAGCATAGCCTGTATTGATGTACCACTTATCCTGACTCAGCTTCAAAACTTGTTTATAGGTAAGAATGTAAGCGAAGTTGTCGATACAATATGTCAAGTTCACTCTGCCTCTCGCCTAAAGTCTGTAAAAGTTGCAACAAAATCCTTCCAAGATCAACAATAATTTCCACAGTTCTACAGCATTCACCAAAATTGTTTAACATTCACCAGTCAGGAGAAGAACTTTTTTTTTTCATAGCTGGACATAAAAAGTGACCCTCCGGTCCCTCCTGCCTAACATTTAAATGACACGTGGCCACATTTTAGCAAATATTCTGCAACTTTCTCAAAATATTACCAGGCACCATCCTGGCAAATTGCAGCATGCTTTGCAGGTGAGGCGAGGTCACATCTGAAAGCTCCTCCCCTTCCTCTGCACATGGCCAATCAAACATCTGTGGACAAATACAAAGTGAGTACATCCTACACAAAGAAAACGGTGCACTTGGATTACGACGTCATGTCGTCACCCTGCAGCGGTCGCTGTACTGAGCTCGACACACTCGATGAGCCTCCACCATCTTGTCCACGGTGTGCTTCTGTTCTTGGCTTAAGGTGGATGCAACGACCTGGGGTGGCACACAATCAAATAATTGACACTGGTCCTAATACAGAATACAATTGAATTCCCAGAAATCTTGTATGAGGTTTGAGTATTTTAACACAAAATAACTTTAGTAGAAATTACCTTGTAGAATATAACATGAGTAAAAGTTTGCAAGTGGAAATCAAGTCATTAACTTGACTTTCAACTTTGTGTTGGGATGCGCCACATTAAGTCTAAACACAGCCTTCTGATTAATATTGCGTTTCTGTAATATAAATTAAGCAGGCCAATCCACCCATTTGTATCACTCTCAAGGGGCAGCCATTTTGCCTCTTGCCGTCGACTGAAAATGACATCACAAGTGCCGAAGAGCCGAACTTGTGAATGTCACGGCTCACCTTTTTTGGGGGTTGAAGTTATATGTCAAGTATTGGAAGGAAAAATAAAAGTATTTAAAACTATTTGGACGTTTAATTGTTTTTATTTAATTTACTTTTTTTAAACTTAATTTATGTGGTGTAATCGTGTACGACAAGACTACAGAGTCGCTGGGCGATTACGCCACGGGTGTGAGACGAGAGCGTGACAGGAGAGAGGCATATACGCATCGTGAAGTTAAATAAAAGTTATCCACGTTAACACAACAGCTGAACTCACGTGTGCCTCATTTGAGAACACAACAGTTTACTTCAGTGGTAGTCATTAAACATCTGCATGTTGGCTATTAAGAAACGTTAGCTAGTCCGTTAGCCAACCAGTCATATTAGCCTTACGCTTAAAGGAGCTCAAGATGACTAAAAGAACATTGATGTTTTTACTTGCACAGATAAATATGAAATAAAATTGTGTGCCTCGCAATGGATACCACTATTCCTCCATTTTGTGCTCTGCTGTTCCGGCACTACACAAAAAGCTTCTGATTTTTGCAGAGACAAGTCATGAAGATAGGGCAAATGCATCAGAGTAAAATTATACACTTTACTTGAGGAATCTAGTGGAGTGAAAATGAAAGTTACCAGAAAGAATGGATGAATAACAAAGTAAAGTCCGAATTTGTAACAATTCGACTGAAGTATAGTACAGGTACGGTATTTGTACTGTGTTGCAATACCAAATTGGTCCACAGGGGACAAATGAACCATCCAGTTGTACCTTTCCATTTAGTCTGCTGGTGGAGCTGACTTGCTTGCTGTCCTCACTCTCCTCTTCCTCCTGTGTTCTTCCTCTTCCTCCTTTCCTCAGTCGTTTGGACTGACACTGAACCTCTGTCAGAAGGCCTGTGGAGAGGACGAAGGAAGGAGTACAGTGCAACTCATCATCATCACAGCAGTCCTGTCTGCTGTTGTAGCAGCATTTGCAAAATCCTGCTTCAAAAAAATGATTAAATAGCACCAACCAGCATGGTTTTGTTGTGTGTGGGGTTTGTTTTTTTTTTTTTTTTGTGACAGACAAAGACACAATAGCCAAGATTTAAACAGCCGACAGACAGGACAATGACCAGAACTACGGCAACCCAGCAGGGTCAGCACGGTGCTGGGGCATACTGTATGTGTGTATTTATATATATATATATATATATATATTTCTAGAGAGAGAGAGAGAGAGAGAGAGAGAGAGAAAATCTTTTTTTTATTTTTGGGTGCTGCACCATATGATAGACAACTTGTGTTCCATCAGTGCAATAATCAAGGCATGTGGGCTCTACTCACACTCAGCCAGCATTCCCACAGCGCGACACTTCCTGAAGCGACAGTCTTGACATTTCCTCCGCATGTACATGTCCATCTCACAGACACCGCCTCTCTTACAGTGATACACAGCTTTTTTGGTCACGCTACGCCGGAAGAAACCTGCGACATTTAGGTGAGAAAGAGGATAAAAACTCGATCCCTTGACAACGGCGGCATATTGCGCGAGCTGTCACCTTTGCATCCCTCGCAGGTGAGAGCGTTGTAGTGATACCCCGACGCTTTGTCTCCACACACCACACACAGCTCGTCCTGACCTCGGATCTTCCCGGTGGACCCCACGCGTGGTCTCCGTGCCGCAGGAAGGCCCGTTAACCCGAAGCCCTGAGGCAGGCCCCCACAGTGGGGCTCGGTGGGAATGGGATCGCAGGGACCCTCCAGGAAGTCAGAGTCAAAATGGTACAGCGTATGGCCGGGCTGCGAGGAAGACGAGGACGTGGACGACGACGGAGAGCCGTAGATTGGGAAGGACGCACCGGCTGGGTTGTACTGCTGTGGGCTGTAAGGGAGCAGCTGGAGGTCAGGGTCCGGCAGTGGGTAGCCCATAGGGTCAGCCAACATGTCTGATTGAAAAAGAATTCAAATTACAAGGCTCAAATATGTTTTTTTTTTCCTAGTGGAGCAGTTTTATGAATGAATGTTTTCATTTGTGGAGCAAATTTCTTCAATTCCAATGAAGTTGGGATGTTGTGTTCGTAGTAAATGTTCAGCATCTGTTTGGAACATCTCACAGCTAAACAGGTTAATTGGGAAGTGGGTGCCATGATTGTTTATAAAAGGAGCTTCCCTGAATTGATCATTCGCAAAAAAAGATGGGGCCTACAGTACAGTACTCTTATTTTTTTGGGGTGGGGGGTTGCCATCCTGTGTTTATGTAAAGGATCCAAAAACCATGACTCAGCAAACTGGAATTTCTAATTGGAATTTGCTCTTGTTGTTCATGTTTCATGGCTTATTATGCCCTCCCTAAAAATCTGTGAGCTTGTGAAGCTTTCAGAAACAGGATGCAGCTGAGGAGGTCCCGGTGACGTCGACCTCATTTTGGTGTCTGCAAATGTCATTGAGTCTCTGCGCGACGCTCAGTCTAAAGACGTCTGATATGCTGCCTCCAGTGAGAAAAAAAAAAAAAAAAAACGTTTGTGTCCGTTGGCAGCCTCCTAAAGTGCAGCTGGAACGTTCCGACCGGGAGTGATGAAGGAGGGTGTCAGGGAATGGGGCAGTCACATTTCAAGAGCTGAGGCCTGGAAGAATTTGGTGGACAGATACTGGACTTAAATTGAGGATAAATATTGAATGGGAAGATGTGTTTTATTCGTTAGGAATTTCAAGGCTCCAGTAGTCTCATTACCACCTCGTTCTGTCATTTAATTTTTCCCCAGCTGTTTCTTGTCTTTATCGGACCATGCTTGTGTGTTCGGGTGTGTGTGTGTGTGTGTGTGTGTGTGTGGGGGGGGTGGGCGGGCGGGGAACATATGTGACCAAAGTGTTTATAAACCATTGGAAACTGTCTAAACACCCCTCAGCATCCCTTGCATCCCACACGTTTGGGAGCCAACAACAATCTGCCTCCTGCCCCCACCCCGCCCTCATCGCATCCCCCGCCTCTGCCCCCCTGAGGGCAGCCTGGGAGCCGACAAATGCTTGGGGGGGTGGGTGGACTCGTTGCCTCCCGCATGTCGGACCTTCCTAAATGAGTCTGCTTGGCAAATCAACGCAATCCATCAAATGGCCCGACGTCCACCTGAGCAACACAAGAAGGCGATGTCCTCTATTGTTGCTAATTTATCGCCGACAGCGCGTGTGATTCATGCTGCTCAATTAATATGATGAATACTCGCCGCTTCCCAGGAGAGACAACTCACAAGTCGTTGCGGAATAAATCATGAGGACCTCTTAGCATTGTCATTTTAAATGGCCGCTTTGCTTATAAAATCCAAAACACTGCAGAGACATTTACAAGAATAATAATGATTGTCATCCGGATGAGTTTTCTTCCGGATAAAAAGGTGCCAGTCCAGGAATTTATTGTCACATATGGCTGTGACTGTCCACTTGCATTGTGGACAAAAGACAAAGTGGTTGATCTGTGGTCGAAAAAGACATCGAGCTGTGTTTGTCGTAAATGCTCACTCAAATTTTCATGAATTAGATTTTATCGTACGGTACACATTGTTTAAGGTTGTGGGGTCATGGTGGAGTTCTGTGCCGTGACTTTGTTTGCACTGGCAGTGATTCCATGTGATAACAAAATCGCGTGATACAAATAAGTACTGCAAGCCAAGGTTGTTGTTGTTCATGAAAACGAACAAAATAACTCAAACCCAAATTGGAAAAAAAAAATGTGTAAATGAAATAAAATAAAAGGGGAAAATGCTTTTTTTTAAAGAAATGAAAATTCACCGACGCGACACCTTAAATTTCTTAAACTAACTTGAACTAGAATTACAGTGAAAATATCCTTTATTGTCATCTTTGTCAATTAATATCATACTGTCACAAACAAGTGGATTTACCTTCTTTATTCTTATTCCACCAACCCAACATGAATCAAAATACTGTTTAGATATTTAGATGAGTGTTAGAACAATTGCTTGACTTCCACTGTAACTTCCTTTTACAGAATAATTATTTCCATTTCTATTATTTCTAATAGGAAAAATCCCCAAATTGTTTCATGAGAAACATTTTTTTTGTGGTGTTGTAATACAATGACAATAGGTCATTAATATTGCTACAAAATTACCAAGACAACCAAACACAGCCAATAACAGCACTGAATTTCAGCTCATTTTGGAAGGACATGCTGCATAAAATCGCTTCAAAAAAGTCTTTCAGTTTGATTAAGAAGAAGAGGCAGACTCACCGTAGAACTGCAACTGCTCTGACGGGCAGTAAGTGTCCGACGAGGCGAGAAAGCCCCCCGCTGAGAAGTTCATGTCCAAGTCCGTCCACTCTCTCATCGGAACCCAAGCGGATCTGCCCTGACTGACTGCAACTATTCTAACGCACTCAAAATCGGAAAGCGTGACACAACTCACGCAGTCATCGCTGACTGACTGCAACTATTCGAAAATCGGAAAGCGTGACACAACTCACGCAGTCATCCCCACACGCATGTCAAGTTTCATGAAGTATCTGGGAAGTTGGGGAGTCATGGAGTGGAGGGAAACATTCCACATTCCCCCAGGAGCAGGTCTCTTAGCGGTCCTTTTTTAAAGTGGAGGGGAAGAGTCCAGCTGAGGCTTGTTGGATTCTGTGATAAATGATGTGTTGGAGGAGGTCCGAATTGGGCCCCCCCCCAAGAGGTTAAGACCAGAAAGGGGGAGAGGGGACACCCAGGAAGGACTTGGGATGTGACCGTGATCCAAACAGCTGGGACTGACTGGGACTTTGTAGAGCAGAACATGTCCACATTTGAGGGAAACGGGGTGAACTTTCACCTTGCTGGCAACACCATGAAGGATGTGTAACACTCGTGTGTGTTTGTGCCTGTGTGTGGGTGTGTTTCCGCATCTTTGGATACTGTACATAATACGCGTGGATGTGTGCGTGCATCGCGCTTTGTTTTTACCATACCTGCAAAAAAAAAGTCCACAATGATTTTTTTCCGATTTTGATCAGTGATACCTTAATATTAATACAGTACATGCTCCCCCTTGACAGAAAATCATTTGAAAAAAAATCATGATTAGGTTTCACACTTTGTGGGCGAGGTTGTGTGGATCATCAATATTTCATCTTGTACTGTATATCGATGTTAAAGTGCATGATTTCATAATATATATTTGTATAAATTGTTTTTTAGGCTTCAACAAGCAATCCTCACTTCACGCGCGTGTATGCTTGAAAAATCGATGCGCATTCAATAAATTAGTAAGAAATGTAAAATGATTTCTAACATTTATCATGCGTGTTGCTCTTTTCTCTTCGTGTCATATCTAACCCCCTGATAGATATACTGTGCCTTCCACTGACATGTTTTAGAGGCTTTGGGGCGTTGGGGCAGGGTCATTTTATTCATTTGCTTAGAATCTGACATTAATATATTAATAAATTAAATGATCTGTCTTCATTTTATGTTAACAGGTCACAACTTTTGAGTAAACTGCATTTTGAAGGCAGATCCTGCAACATCCGTGTGTGTGTGTATATGTGAGTGTGTGTGTGTGTGTGTGTGTGTGTGTGTGTGTGTGTGTGTGTGTGTGTGTGTGTGTGTATGTGAGTGTACATGTGCGTGCTCTTTCTCCACAGGTTAAATTGCATATATGCAAAAATGTAACAATAAATGTTTCTACATAACCGTGTGTGTTTCTGTGTGTGTGCGTGCGCGTGTGTGCGTGTGCGTGCGTGTGCGTGTGTGTGTGTGTGTGTGTGTGTGTGTGTGTGTGTGTGTGTGTGTGTGTGTGTGTGTGTGTGTGTGTGTGTATATATATATAAAATATGCACTTGAGCGGATGGCTTTTGGGAAGCTCTTACAAATAAGCACTGCTAATTAATTATTAACTGCGAGTGTGTGTGTGTGTGTGTGTGTGCGTGTGTGCGTGTGTGTGTGTGTGTGTGTGTGTGTGTGTGTGAGACAAAACCTTGGGAGTGTGTTTACTTTGCCTTTTGTTTATCACTCATCTGTTTGTGCTGCAGTTAATGTTGGACAGAAGTTGGATTTTAAAAAGGCCCCCGTCACCCCACCCCCAGAAGCCCTGAGGGTGGGTGGAGGTCCATAGCGTTGTAGGCAGAAAGGCCCAGCAACCGCTGGAGCCCCGCCACCGACAAGAAGTCTGGCTTGTCAATCTCAGCGTGGCATGGAACATGCCCATTCAGGACATCATCTGTCCATTTGGATCTCCAACCAAAGTTTGCTCCACGTTGACGTCACTGAGCAAACAAAAAGTGACGCTGCACCATCGCGGACAACAAATAAATCACGGTGGACCTTTTGAGTCACGCGCAGTGCACGGCCAGTGCCACTTCAGCCCAGTGGTTTTAGTTCTTTGTAATATGGATTTGATCGTTAATACAGAGCAGTGATTGAACTGTGAGATTCGTTTTTCTCGTTATAGCTAAGGCAGAAAGTGTTATGTTGTGGTCAAACTATTTTTACAGCTTTGTCATTAAAGTTACAACTGAGTTTTTTTCTGTCTTGATATTAATTCCATTGTATTCGTTTTTATTTACAAAACGGCAACTAACAACAGAAATTCTCTCAGGGCACTTTACACAATGTGCAGGACTAAAACCATGCATACATTAACTGCATCTGCATGCATAAACTAGACCAATTGGTGGCCATTGATTCATTAAAAATGTTTTATCGGGCGAAAATATAAACACTATATTGTAATTTTGAGTTGTAATACCACAATTCACCATTAGATGGTAGATATCGCTTAGTTGTGCCTGCACTGAGTCTTATCACGCCCTCTACCACAACTTCAGTGGGCCGAGTCTTTTTTTTTTTTTTTTTGTGGATTTAAAATGACATGCAGGACAAATCTGAACATCCGTCCATCCATCCATTATATAATCTGCTTTTCCTCACGAGGGTCGCAGGTGTGCTGGAGCCTATCCCGGCTGTCTTAGGGCAGTAGGCGGAGGACACCCTGAACTGGTTGACAGCCAATCAATTGAAAATTGAAAGCCCGAATCCAGTGATTCTCCTATTTGGAACAGAGGCGCCCTCTACTGGAATATGAGAGAATCACTACCAAAGTACATTTCAGTTGTATTTAACTTGTAAATTCAAGACATTTGCATTTGATAGTGTCCCATTCATTTCGTCATAGAATCCCTCCTCCAGCAACCTCAGATATGTGAGGAAATAAGACAGCCATTAAAAGAAGGTCATGCTATTTCCGGTTGGAACGTGTCACTGTGGGCGTTGGAGAGAGACGTCAGACAATTTGGGCTCGAACCTGACAACAAGTGTTCGCTTGCCCATCACAGATGGAAAAGAACAGACAGAACAGCATTCATGGCACATATCAAACCGTTTGCATAGCAAATTGAAGCGAGGACACAACGCAAGGATCAGTCGCGACACACTCACAGCGTAAACCCCCAAGATAAATTCAACACTCCATACATCATGTTTGTTTTTATTTATTTTTATCATTGCCGGTTGGCCTTGAGTGTTTGGTGAGGAAACATCACGAGACCCGCGACCCACAATCAGCGAGTTAAGTCCATTTCAGAACACGTCAATGCGCTTATCAGGAGGAAGAATGTAAACAACTGGTGACTTTGCGTAAAGGGGAGTCAGTCGATCCACCAGATGGTACATGTGCGCAGCTGCTTCAGAATGGTAGCCCTGTTTCAAAATGTAAAGCGCCAAATTATTGCAATAGCTTTTATTCCCAATGCAATGGGAACATTATTCCTTTACAAGTGGAGGAAAGGGAATATTCGGCTGTTCAAAAGAAACAGTGTGCATTTTTCTTCACAAACTCAAACATTTACTCCACAAAAATAACAATTAGCACTTATTACCTGTTGTGTGAGCTAATATTTAGTTGTATAACCAACCACAGTTTCTGAGAACTGCTTCACATCTATTTTGCTTGGAAGTACACCAACTTCCAATTACAGGTCAGGATGTGAAGTGTATTTTGGAAAGAAAATGAAGATCGGTGCTGTTATTTCCCCCAAACTCCAGAGTTACATTTATTTTTCTTCACTTTCGGTAAAGGAATTGTCTCTTTGATATGGGACATAACAGGAATGGGCAACTTAACTGGGGGATAAATTGTAGCCCCTCAATTTATCATCAGTACGACTTGGGTTTCAAACGGTAGCTCCACATACTCCACACCAGATGTATGACAAAAACGTGACTATAAAAATGGATACAATACCTGCATATCCTCAGGAGGTTCGCGTGCTTGCTGTTGCCTATCCCAGCAGGCTTCAGGCAGTTGGTGAGGTACACCCTGTACTGGTTGCCTGCTAATGGCAGGGCAAACACAGACAAGCAAACATTCACACTCACACTCACACCTCAGGACAATTTCGGCTGTTCCATTAACCTGCCATGCATGTTTTTGGAATGTGGAGAAAACCCCACGCAGGCACCGAGAGAACATGCAAACTCCACAATGGACGGCCTGGGTGCGGAATCAAAACGATGACCTCTGCACTGTGAGGTGGATGTGCTAACCGGTCGTCCACCGTGCCGCCGATCACAAATATCAAATCACTTAAAATTTTATTTATAAGTACTCGGGTTTGTCCAGCATATCATTCCAAATCAAGCAAAAAATATTATACCTAATCACGTTGTAGTATGTATAGGGCAGTACATGTCTGCCATCTAGGAGTGATGGGTGATATTACAACTTAAAAATTTAGTCGGCCACTGCATATCCGCAATTCAGCAAGTCAAGATTTTATTTTGATTTATTTTTTAAGATTTTTAGTTTTTTTTTTTTTTTTCATTTTATATACATTTTTACATATTTGGGATTTTCCGGGAAGTTCCGGGACACGCCCCCCACCCCCATCCAAACACCCCTACCACTTCCACTTCAGTTTCTGAATATTAATCAAAGGTTTTGGGGGATTGTCAAAAATATATAGATAGATCTTTTTAGATTTTTCACGGTGTGGTCGCACGCGGACCGCAGCCTGCCGGTTGCCCATCCTTGGGGTTGAACGCGCATATCCGCGTATATAAAATAAAATCCATTATAATAATCAACACACATTTCTTTTTTTTCTGAACAGAACTGTAGCACTTGATTCCCGTGAACACAATCTGAATATTTCTCAATAACATTGGATTTCAGTTGTCTGTTTAGGTTACAAGTCCAACAGAAACAAATTTGGTACAAAATTTGGAAAAACGGTGGTGTGGAATCAGACTCAACGGTCACACAAAGCAAATTTCAACCTGTACCGGAGGAAGGAAACCAAAAAAAAAAAGGAAGAGCAAGTGATCGGGTGGCCCTGTGTATGAAAACACCACTGGCACGGCCAATTTGCCCCAATGCTGCATTAAAACACATGCGGTAGATCTACATTTATTTATTTTGTTTGGTATGAGGGGGTGGGGGGCTCACAAGATTTCTCTCCAGTTTGTATTGGCTGAAAACATCTCATTAAAAAATTCCCACAAGAGTTGTGTTTATAAATTGCCTCCGTTCATCCTTGGTGATGGATGGGCACTTCCCCTCACTCACAAAAAAACAGCCATCGCAATCTTTTCTGCCACTGTTTCAGAACCGTTCACACGCGCGCACACAGAGGCCTCATTTTTACATTGACCTTACACCCGAAGCGGGTGGGCCCTTGAGCTTTGTATGTGTGTGTGTGGTTGCTTGGTGGCAAAGTGCATGTTTGAAGAGGTCACCGTGAGGTAGCTAATGAAGGGAAAACAACACAGAACAAGGATAATCGTTCATAATATTCATATCAAAATAAAAGAAAATGAACAGCAAGCAGAACTAAATAGTTTCCATTTTAGTTTATTTTTTTTTTAACAGTACACTGACCCAATGACACTCCCCCCCCCGAAAAAAAAGTACAAAAAAATGTGTGCAAAAATTACGTGAGAATGTTGACTAAAACTATAAATTAAACATGCATAATTTTGTGTATAACAGTTTACGTGGCATGCAACATCACCGAAATAAAACTGGTCATGGTGTCTGTATGTAAAACTAAGTACAAAGTCAATAAAAACAAAGAAACTTGAAATTAAAATGCGCTTAAAATACACAAAAACAAAAAGCACCTTTTTTTTTTTTTTTTTTTTTACCGATTCCCTTACAATGTAAAATTTCTACATTTAAGAGCAGAAAAACAACCAATGAAGTCAATATTCAAGCTACAGTTGCACTGTAAACGAGACCAGAGATCTTCATGCAGCAGCGCTTTGGCAACTTGTTAGCGAAAAAAAACAACTCCCAAGAAAAGCTTCCACGCAAGAGTTCTTCGCCATTGCCTTTAAAACTGTACCAGAACAATGCATAATCCGTCTGCAATATTTAAAAGAGCATTTACCTGAAATGGGGAGTGAAATAAATACAACTATACAATTAAAACAAAATGAAATGTACTTTATCCTGATTTGGTGATTTTCCGTGAGGCGTTGAATGGCTGAGGAGTGGTTTGTGGAACGTTCTAGCTCCCCATCAGAGGCGTCGTCTCCGAGCTGCTGGAGTCCAGCCGGTCTGAAGCTTTACGGTAGCTAATGAACTGCACGGAGATCTGAAGCACATCGTTAAAGATGAAAAAGCCGAGAGAACGAGACTGAACACGAGGGCAACAATGCTGTTTTCAAGTATCTGTTTTAGCCATCCCCTAAAGCGTGGCTTAAAATCTCCCAGCGGTTTACAATGAAACGGTAGCTAATCAACTGCACAAAGATCTGAAGCACGCCGTTAAAGATGAAAAGCCGAGAGAACAAGACCGAACACAAAGGCAACAATGCTGTTTTCAAGTATCTGTTTTAGCCATCCCCTCAAGCGTGGCTAAAATGTTACAGTGGATTAAAATGAAGGGTCCTGCTATAAAAGTTTTCTTAATTACTTATTCTGCCATTGTCCCATCGATTAAGGGGATTAAAATATACTTTGCATGATTAAACAACAAATATACAGGTAAGGTGCTGTGGTTGTCCACTTTGGATTGCCGTTCTCACATCTGGTCACTGGGCAACAGCAAATTTTAAATCAGAGATGGCTTTATGTGTACCTTAATGTACTTGTGATGCTGATTTGAAAAAAAAAAGTCTTTACTTTTATTCTTGCACATCAGATTTTCGAGATACTTTCATTTTTTTTCTTTTTAAGTCTGACCTACAAAAGCTTGTGCAATACGGATTTTTATCATGTGTTGTAATTTATAGCTATGACGTTTGAGGGGGGAAAAAAAAAAACACCTGCTGCTGAACCTCACCCGAAATTCATAAATATCCATCCATCCATATTCCGATCTGCTTTATCCTCACAAGGTGAACCAGCTGTCTTCAGGCAGTAGGCGGGGGGACACCCTGAACCGGTTGCCAGCCAATCACAGGGCACACAGAGACAAATCCACGCTCACAATCACATCTACGGACAATTTAGAGAGTTCAATCTGCCTGCCATGTATGTTTTTGGAATGTGGGAGGAAACCGGAGTACCCGGAGAAAACCCACGCAGACCCAGGGAGAACATGCAAACCCCACACAGGAAGGCCGGAGCCGGGATCGAACCCGGTACCTCTGCACTGTGAGGTCGACGCGCTAACCACTGGACCATCGGGCCGCCTTCATAAATATTATGAAACATTATATTATTGTCATGTTATAATTATTATAATAATTGTTATTCAGAAAACATGACATGCAAGAGAGGTGATCGACAGGTTAGCACGTCAGCCTCGCAGTGCACAGATGCAGAATTCGATTCTGGCTCCAGCCTTCCTGTGTGCAGTTTGCATGTTCTTCTTGTGTCTGTGTGGGATTTCTGCGGGTACTCCAGTTTCCGCCCACATTGCAAAAACATGCGTGTCAGGTTATTGGAATACTCTACCTTGTCCCTAGGTGTGAGTGTGAGTGCAAATGTTTGTTTGTCTGTGTTTGCCTTGCGGTTGGCTGGCAGCCAGGTCATGGTTGTACCTCGGCGACTGCCTGAAGAAAGAAACTGCCTGAAACTGAGATAGGCTCCGGCACGCACGCGAACCTCGTGAGGATAATCGGAATCAGAAAATGGGTAGATGGATGGGCATGCTGGAAAATAAACGAGGGCATATTCTGAAGTGGTGAAAAAAATATATAGTAACAATTTGTTGACCAGCGTAATCTCTGTCCCGTCCGTCCCTTTGAGTGTGTGTGCCTTTAAAAAGTGGGTCTTGGACTCTAGCAAGGGTAGTCTAGATTAAATTAGCTAACTGCTCTTGTGTTGGTGGTCATCGACGTGCTGTTGTAATATGTTTGTTAGTTCTGCTTTGTGTCACTGATCACTCTCAGTAGAACTTGATCTCCGCATTTGTTATCAAGGTTGTAAAAAACAATAATTGCCTCACTGGGCTGAGCGAGTGCTTGGATATTTGCCATGATGTGCGCAGTCACATGACGACACTCTGAAATGTAGCAAGCACACGCCGAAGCGGCTTGGGAGCGAGGCCGGCAAAGGATACAAAGAGGTCCAAGACGAGCGTTCCGAGGCTTCCGATGAGCCAGGGCAGGTGATGGATCACGTAGCTGTTCTCTCCTTGACCCTGGTCAGGGTTCTTCAGCAGCACACTCAGGCCATATGTAGTGTTTCCGAGGATTACCAGAGCAAACAGGAAGAAAGACACCCCCTCGGTTGACTTCCTCTTGAACTGAGAACAGAAGTCAGAGTTGAACATATTCAATCACTAACACAGGCAAGAGCAAACTGGCCTCCCTTCATATATGACTAATAATAACAACATCGTGTGATCGCCACTCCTCCAGGGTGGGCGGGACATAGTTGGGGTAAGAGCATTATTTCACAACACTTTGAATACAACACTCAGTATATTGAAGGTCTATATACATTTGTGAGACCTACACAGGTCTCCAACTGAAGGCCCGTGGGCCGGTTCTGACCCTCCAAGTCATTTGATATGATCCATCCCTCCCCTCCACAATCCGCTTTATCCTCACAAGGGTCGCGGAGCGTGCTGGAGCCCATCCCAGCAGTCTTCAGACATAGATGAAAAACCATTTAGGCTCACAATCACACCTAGGGACAATTTAGAGTGTTCCATTAACCTGCCATGCATGTTTTTGCAATGTGGGAGGAAACCGGAGTACCCGGAGAAAACCCGCGCAGGGGGCGAGCATGCAAACTCCACACAGGAAGGCTGGAACTGGAATCGAACCTGGCACCTCTGCACAGTGAGGCCAACGTGCTAAAGAGTCTTCCACCGTGTGATCCACGAAAGCTTTTTTTTCCCCCATGAATTTTGTTCAAAGCCAGCCATAAAAACACCCGATGGTAGGGTTTCCACATAGAACATTTAAGGCACAATGCAACTCAGCTTCTGGCTAACAAACGTCCTAGCTAGCCATGTTTTAAATGCAAATTCAAGCACCATTAAAACAGCAACAACTGACAAGCCATTATGAGGGTTTACATCCAATTAACACTGCTCAGGCTGTTTCTGGTACACTTGACGGCATTCTTTATTTTCTTTAAGACTGGCTTGACCTCAAATGAAAATATTTAAGCCGTTGGTGCTTTGTTTTCAGTCTCCTTAAATGTGTTCCTGTTTACACCAAAGACAAGCTGTTGGTTTTTCTTGTCTCCTTACTGCGCAGAATATGAAATCTTGTGAGGGCAAACCAGACCGACAATGTGGCCAGCAATGTGGACAAGTTCGACACCTTGGCTCTACAATCCAGCAGCCATGAACGCCGCATGGAACTCCTTTTGAAGCCGCATGAAAACCTCAGGGTTCAAAGCCGTATATGCCGTCAGATTGGATGTGCTCTTAGTTCAGAATATTGATCCATATTTAAGGCGCATCAGATTATAAGGCGCCTTTTGAGAAAATCGAATGCTTTCAGGTGGGCCTGATAGTGTGGAAATTACGGTAGCTTGCAAGTCGCTGGTGAACACTGTGGAATATTTTTGCACCGCAAAAGCCAAAATGTCATTTTGGAGTCATGCGAGGAGAGACATATTTGCAAAACAAACACATGTTCAATATGCAATGTCAATATGTACATACAGAACCCATGTTGCCATACTCACATTAGTGTAAATTTGAGGAAGTCTGGAAAACAGGTAGAGCACTGATGATACGGAGCCAATGGAGAAGCCGATGATTTCTTTGGGGGTGAAAGACTGAAGCAATGAAAACGAGAGATAAGCAAGAACAAGTTTTAAACCGTTACAACCTGCGATTCATTTTGAAAAAAAAATTACATTTATTTATGTGTAAGTCAACCCAACAAATTCATTCAGAGTAGAGTTGAACAGAGATCTTCTGAAAATGTTTTGCAGGGCCCTAACAACCTCATTTTGGGGAATTTGCATGTTTTTTTTTTCCAGTAAAAAAGGTTATTGAATATTTCACCATTGACATTTTCTGAGCTTTATCTTGTTGCCGTTCCTTAGAGATGGATTTAACCTGACGTGCAAAATAATGTTTACTGCACAATAAAAAGATCAATGGTGATTCATCAAATTAATTGGATGAAACACAAAATACTGAAATACTGTTCAAAAAGTTACATCATCGCATTTATGTACAGATTATGTCCCAGCCCAATTTGGCAAGCATCGGTGAACTTTGGATGGCCCGCCACAGTCACGTAGTTGCCCCGGGCCATCGGGCCACTGTTAACGTAGAACCCTGTTTTGTCCACGATACTCGAAAAGGATTTGTTTAAGTCGCTCTTGACGATCTTATCAAATGTGGACTCAGAGCAAATTTTATTTGGACTTGATAGAATTTGTCCAAAGGGGGATTTCTAGAGAAAGTTATTTCTGTAATGAGCTACCCATGAGCAAAACTGCGCTCATGAAAAGAAGACATCACAGTGTAGAAAACGCAGCGGTCACGACAAAACGTATCCAGCGGTACTTATATCATGGAGCTTCATACTGACCCCGCCAACATCCGCGCTTGAGAGCAGCGTGCGGCCCCTGTATGCCGAGGGCATCGCTTCCTGCTGGTGAGCGAGCCACCCTGGAAGGTTGGCGAAGCTCGTCGTGACGCCCAGGACGCATGTCAAACCCATCACGTGCAAAACCCTCCTGTCTGGTGAAGAGCAGAACAGCCGAGTCAGTCAACAGACATTTCAGCGCAATCTTGCAGAAAAACACTGCAATGTCAGAACATCATCTTCCTGTGGGTAGAAGTGCGGCAAAGACTCAACTCCGCAGAAATAAGTTCCCCAAAAATATCACCATCTTCGCTGATGATTTCCAGTTTCGAAAACAGCACACGGCCGGAGCATTTTATGATCCTTTCATACAAAAAGACTGACGTGGTAATCAGATGCTATGCTATGCGAAGTTAATAATATTACACATTGGCCTTCCAACACAAAGCATGCAACTTGAAAGCAGGGAGACTGAAGGTCAACTTTTTTTTTTCTTCTCAGAAACTAACTTTTTAAAAGTGACTTTAGTGTTGGCTGCAACAAGAAATGGTTTGATTTGATTAAAAAAAAAAAAAAAAAAGGAACCAAGGAAATGGAATCCACAATTATGATACTTAATCTTATTTTGGCACTGTTGACTTGGGATATGGTCGTCAATGTATTAAACGTACATTTCATACTGGTCTTAATTGCAGTAATTAGCAAGATGTAACTTACGGCAACTGAAGTTTTATATTTAAAAGGGTTTCTTTTATTTGCCACATAAATAAAATAATTTAATACAGCATACTCACTTTCAACCATTTTGTTCTTCATCTTGTAGTATAAATACATGGATAACATCAACAAGTCCGCCAGAACATAATAAACTGCAGTGTACGTCTAGAGGAAGGAAGAAAGAAAAAAAAAAAGAAAATCAAAAAGATGTGGGTGAGACCAAGATTCTATAATGGTTAGCCAATAAAACTATAGTTCAGCTTCATTCTTTAACCCAACCCGTCAAGTCCTGTAATATTTCCAAAAACTGGTTGAATAATATCTATACTGTATATATATTCATTACTTAGTCATTTATCCTGTGAAATATTTGTGCATTACTTTATTGAAAATTGCACAAAAACCAGCTGCTTTCCTTTTGATTGACTTTCTCAAATAACATCTTAATTAATGTCAATTTGACTAATTATAAGTTTGACAGTTTAACAGAAGGCAATTATTTCTATTTCCATTATTTTCTATGGAATGAATTGAATTAGAAGCAGTCCGGCACTTCACAAGAGTCATTGAAATAGGAAATTGATTGACATTTGCGCAAGACGCAATAAATATTTTGTCACTTGCACCATTCGTCACCAGAATTTTTTTTTTTTTAGTTCACCTGAAGCGGAAGCTGATCTGCTAAAAAGGACCCCACCAGGTTGCAGGTGTCACCTCCCAACCACAGCAGCAGAAACCAAATGGAGAGCGCCCTGTCCATATTCCCCATTTTGCACGAGCTGTAGTACTGCCTGTGAACAATTCAAACATACATGATGTTGCGTTCAGGTGAATGCTTATTTCCTTCCATACGGCCCAGAGAGGGCGATACTTACGGCAGTGAGGACATCATGAAGCAGAAGATAGACAGGAGGCCCAAATAGATGCTGGCCATGTCCCTTGCATCCTGGGCACATTCTCCAAGACCTTCCCAGACCCATTTGGACCCGTTGGGGCACAATGTAGTTAAGTTTCCACCCGAGGCCCATCCAAAAGGCACATTTCTGAGGACTCCGTACTTCAGCATATTCTACAGACAAAAATAGCTGTGAAAATCAATTGTGAATGATTGTCTCCAAACTGGTAAACAACGTCTATCTAGTACGGCGCTTCCCAACCTTTATTTAGCCAAGGTATATTTTACATTTGACAAACTTGACAGAAAACCACTAAGGTAAAATGTCACAAGTAGACAGCTGTACTAATAATGACTCATCTCCTTTTACTTACAAATGTATGTTAATTATCTTCCTTCTGCTATCTACTGAAAGCTCATTTACTTGGTCTGCATTCATCATTCATGAATAAAATAGATAGAGGAACAAGATAGATTATTGTGGAAACCTAAAAGACTCAAAATTAAATATTTTAAAACAACCTTTTGAAATAAGTACAATTTTGATAAAATAAGACAATACAATATGGTCATTAACTTGTAAGATAAGGTAATATTATTTGGAAATATGTTCTTACTATTTTTAATATTTCTCATAATTTTATTATAATTAAATATTTCACAATAATTACTTTAACAATGTGACACTTTTTAAAAGACTGTAATAACTTGTTTTTTAAGATTTAATTTTTTTTAAAAACGAAACGTTTTTGTATTTTCCCCCCAGAGTCCATATACAATTCATAACGCCATTTTTCAGGAAAAAAAAAAAAAACTTAGTCTGTCAATCAAAGTTAGAGGATTGGACTTCTGAGTGTGGTCACCCACGTTAGCATTTGGTTGCGTCAATGCTGGACTGAAATGTGAACTTCCAGACACCACCTCATCAAAAACACACCGCTGCTGCAATTCTCTCTGAGGTTCAGGTTAAGTCCTTCCGTTACTATCCAGACGATGGGCAACTTCTCTGAGTAACTCTGAAACGGACTTCTCTCCTGTAGCCATTCTGTCGGATGTCTCCACGCTTGAATTGATATTGCATTTGATTGACAGACCAAGTCGATGTGCTGAAATATGGCATTATGAAATGAAAAAGGCCATTGTGGAAAAGGACATTATTAAATAAAAATGGACTTTATTAAAAAAAAAAAAAAAAAAAAAAAAAATAAAAAAAAAAAAAAAATTTTTAAAAAAAAAAAAAAAAAAAAAAAAAAAAAAAAAAAAAAAAACACTTTTTTTATGTTATACAACCTGGGAAAATAAAAAGTTATTATTTTATAATTACATTGTAATAAGTGGATATTAAAGGATTGTAAGAACATATTTCATAATTACATTACCGTATTTTATAATTGAATGGCCACATTATATATTTCTTTATTTTAATGAGGAAGTATTGCTAAATTGTGTTTCTATTATTTTGACACATTAGGGCTTCCATAGATTATTTGTAGAAAACAATTTTTCGTGAAAATTGGATTGGTAATCACTGGTTTCGAAAATTGCTCATGCAGCCCATGAATTAAAACGAATACAGAAAAGTCGCTTCAATTTATTTTGTAAACAGATCAACCAACCATTCGTTTTTTAAATCTTAACTTTTCTATCTAATCCTATATCCGATGGGCTCGATCATATCGACCTATTTAATAAAACACAATTTCCAGTGAAAACAAAATCGAAAGGATGAAGTTTAATCACGTGACGCCACTGATTAGATCAACCAAGCGCATCCGCATGGAAACCGATTTAAAATTACATATCTGCTCAGGTTTTGTGCAGTCAGCAGTTAAGCAAAACAAGTCTTAGCCACTTAGTTAGCTTCACATCTGTCAAGAAACAAGTGACTGAGTTTCCTTTCAACTGCTGTCTTGTAACATCAAATACGTTCAAGTGAAATTACAGTATAATGAGCAATGAAAAGGTGGCTTGCCTGTGCGGTAGCTGGACGGCGGATACAATCAAGCCCCGACGGCCCACGTATGGCTCTGGAACAATGCTATGCTGAGCAAAACAAGGAAGCAAATGACAAATAAAAAAGCTCGCTGCGAGTTGATTGGCTGCAGCGTTGTTGTCATGTGACATAAAGTGGGCCAATGGCGAGGGCGAAAGCAAGTTTCGTCTTCAAATCGTGTTCGAGTTTAGATAGATAGATAGATAGATAGATAGATAGATAGATAGATAGATAGATAGATAGATAGACAGACAGACAGACAGACAGACAGACAGATAGACAGATAGACAGATAGATAGATAGATAGATAATTAAACAGAACGCCGTGTCTAGACGAGTGAGGCTGAATATGACATGACTGTTCAGAAACTTTTGACTTGACTTCTCCTTTAAGTGATGTGTAAAAGTTAGGCAAATCAACATTTTGATGTATGCGTTCCAAGTAAATGCCACTTTTAAGAAGCGCCATATGCAATGCGGCTGCACGTGTGTACAGGCACACAAATATTTCACACGAACTTGTCACATATCCACAAACCTTGACAAAAAGTGCATCGTGTGTCTCCACGTGCTGATTTTGTAATTAGTTAACACTGTCACCAGCTTTATATTTTTAGAACGCGGTTGTTAAAGAGAGCGGTTACAATGTGCCATCGTGTGCAAAAAGAATGGCTGGGACCGATGGTGTTTTGTTCAAATTCAAGGTCAAGTTAAAGCAGAGCCTCGCTGAGACATAAGGCAACTAAGCGCCTTGTTGGTGTCCTTGGCCAGTAGGATCGTGAGGATTTTTTTTTTACGATAGAACACCATCCATTTTCTCATATGCGGGCGTACTGAAGCCTATCCCAACTGCCTTTGGGGAGTAGGCGGCAAACACCTTGAACTGGTTGTCAGCCGCCATACATACAACAGACGCTATGCGAGAGGTAAACGTGTACGGCGGTTAAGACAAGGGAAACGCTACTTTCCCGAAATGTCAGCTGACTGTTGACTCAGCAGTCAGCATCCATCAACCAACCGGCACGCGTCAGCCGGTGCACCGCGTTCAGGATTCACGCTACAGGTCACGTGCTTTCATTACTTCCGCATTCCAGGAAAGACTTGCACAATTGTCGAGCTGCTGTGTTAACACACTACGTCAAGTATACGGCACGGGGAAACGTGAACATGCGCAAAGGATTTGCATTTGTATTAATGTAAGTATACATGGATGTATCAGAATACCATCTATTCATGTACTATAAATACACCTGAAAAGCAACACTAAAAAGGATGCGACTTTCAAGCCCAATTTACAACATATATTTCCTTTAATATATTTCAGTTGACGATGCACCCACTCATGAATACTGCAGGAATGCCTTCATTCCAAGGGCTAGATTTTCTTATACACACAGATTCATCAAGTCAACACATTTCAAGTAAAAAAAAAACAAAACAAAAAAAAAGTTACAGTACTTTATATTTATTACACTTAGGTCAGGGAAAGCTTGTTTTATAAAGAAATTATCACAACATATATACAAATGAAAATGCTTGATCTTAAAAAAAAAAAAGTCCTTTACAACTGTCAAACAAATTCAACTTAAAAATCTGAAGAGGCAAGTTGTGAAATGTTCATGAAACCAGAAAGAGATCGCCGCTGCTCTTCTCACTTGATGTGGAAAATTTTGTCATCAGTTTTTAACCGTTTACGTCGGGGTTGAATGAAGTCGTCATCAGAGTCCTCCGTTTCCTCCCCCTCCCTCTCCTTCTCCTTTTCCTTTTCGTTTGTGTCCACGGTTTGCTCATCAGGCGGCTCGGGGAAGCTCTGTCCCGGAAAGATCTCCTGCAGCTTTTCCTCAAAGTAGACACTCACTGCCTTACCGGAGACGGCCATCTCTGATCCATCCTGCCGGGGAAGGAGGAGAAAGACGAGGAGTTGGGGATAAAATGGGTTGAAGAGGAGACAAATTAGATGTGGTTAAAAGCTGTGCTAATACGGTAGCTCTGGCTGAACCTTGCTATACAGAGCACTGAAATCTTGCCAATTTATTTCACCACATCCCAACCCACTGTGGCTCCAGGAAACATTGCTGCAATTCACCAAGTGTGTTTGCACGCACGTTTAGTCGCACTAACGCTGCAGCTCTAGTTTTCTTGGGACTACATGTGCTGTGTACATGCATCCAGGGCCTCTGCTACCGTCTGTGGGGTTATGTCCCCCTTTGAGCATGCACTCACGGGTAAATTTAATTATGCGTGTTGACCAGCCTGGAGATCAATGAGGTGACTCTTGTTCCCATTTATTATTTATAAACCCCATTGAGCATAATAAAAATCAACAGAAGTTAATAATCCATAAAGATCACAGTAGAGTCCTGAATTGGACCCCACCCCGCTCCGACAAATTAAAATAAATTATAAAAACAGACTGGGGTTATCTTTTCAGAGGATTAACTCTTCAGTCGGTTTGTTTTGTACATTCCCCAATTCTGGAGATCTGACTGGGTCTACATAATTAAGAAAAACACAAACAATCATTTGCGATAATGTATTGTAGGAAACCTGCAGTTGCGTTGAGTGGAGTGCTGCAAAAGTTATGCACATAAGATCTGACTAAGTGAGACCCTGAAGGCATCTGTGAATTGTGACTGCATGAGTGAGTAGAGGGTTGGGGGCCGCATCTTAAAGCTGTGGGATGAAAGTTGACGGTTGGCAGAAACACCCATTGGGATGTTTTCTTTGGGTGTCCAGCGTTAATTTCACTCACTCACACACACACACACACACACACACACACACACACACAAAGAGGTTACCGATCAGCTACTGCAATATATCGTCTTGTTATCGGAGAATGTTTGGTGAAGTTGCAGATAGCTGACGTGAGGATTTAAGCTCTTTGTCAGCTAGCGTTAGCTGATGCCTTTTCAGACGGAGGGAGTGCACGGCACTTACGGTTTAGTTCTATTTGAGAAAGCCTTGTATATTTCAAAAGTGATTGTTCCACCGGCCTCATTTTTAATAAGATATTTCTACAAGCATGTTGATTTCAGCGAGGCATCCGTCTTCTTGCCAAAAGACAGATTCCAGCTGAAGCGAAGTTGTAAAGTCGACAACATCAACCAAGTCCAGTGGTTTCAGATGTATGGCCCAATGGCCAGGACCAGCCGACATGGGGTTCAGTTGTGGCCTGTGGGGATTGTTCTGCCTGTCTGGAAAGTTCTAATTCATTTTTACATAAGACTCTTATTTTGAAACTCATGTTTTTATTTTGACACACACACTTTGGAAGTCTGGACTCGTCGACTCAAGCATGTCGTTGACAATGACAAAAGATTGCAATCCATGCATTAAGTAAGAAACATCTGTAGGCATCATAATACCTTATACTGTTTGATAAATAATTTCAGATGCAAAAATGAGCCTGTGCAAGTAACTTGGGACATGTTTTTAAAAATGTCTTCGTGAGATATACAAGATCATTTGATGAATGCTAATAGTTGGAGATGGGTTGCTAATTCTTTATTCCGACTAAATGCTTACCTCATATATATATATATATATATATATATATATATATATTCGCTGTATTTTAGCTAAAATATACCTGCTTTTTAGAACAAGGTAGAAAGTGGTATCAGCTAATTTAAGTTTCTATTTTGCACTTACTGTGGTTGTCATTAATAGATATTCACCGTACATTTTGCACAACTTCCCAAATAAATGCGGACATTTCTGTAAATTTTATATAATTTATAAATCATAGGTTGTTTTATCAAATATACATCTCGTATATAGATTGGAAAATAGGATTTGCAACTTGCAACAAGATAATCGATAAATGTGAATGTTTTCCAAATGTAATTACACCCCCCCCCTCACTTCCCTAAAAAATAAAAATGGACCTATTGTTATTTATCAGTGATGTATATACCAGTCCGGCCCACTTGACATCCAATCTGGGTGAATGTGTCCCCTGAATTGAAACGAGCTCGACACCTCTGGACTAGTCAATTCATCCCCCTAGTAGACAGTAGAAATACAACAATATGAGGACTGTTTTACATACTCCTCTAATATTACAAAAATATTTCTTAAAGCCTCAGCGGGAGGGGACAGGACATCTGTGCTCTATTTCAAACATCTTACCTGCGTATTAATCGCTTTCTCCTCAGCATAAACTTGGATTATTCGAGACATCTAAAAAGGGGCAATAACATTACAACACAGACAGTCAAGTAGCAGGGGGAGAAAAGAGTTCACAGCATAGGCAACTGAGGTAAAAGAACAGATCGGAGGTCTGTGGATGGGTGACTGTGTCCAGGCTATCCCCTGTATCATGATCACCAAAAGTGAATCGCGTTCAAGGTGATTTGCCGCCCGAGGAAAAATCTCCCTCACTTTACTTCTTCGTATGTGTCCTTTAGTTATTTCAGGTTGACAAACCGATTTAATATGTTTCAAAATAAATAAAAAGAGACGTCGATTTCCATCACGGGGCAAATTTTGTTTATAAAAAAACCAAGTTGATTGCTCACCAAATTTTCTTTGAGGCACTATCCTAATTTATGGACTATTTTCCATTTGCAAACTAGCTTGATATGAACACCCTGAAAGAACAGTTGAGGCAGGGGTTTGATTTCTACCACATACCACTTGCTCTCACTATCGCCAGGGAGCACTCGCATCGTGGCCAAAGGTGAATTTGGGACAGGTAATCCGATGAGAGACTTTACTTCCTTGCTGCAATTATGTGTTTTCACTAATTTTGATGTGAAGACAGACCCATAATGATCCAGCAAATTAACTGCTTTTGAGGGCTGAATTAATTGCATTTTCATTGATTTCAACGGGAAACAACCTCGATTTGCGACACATTCAGGTTCAAAACAAGGTCACAGAACAAATTAAATAAAATCTGAACCCGAGGTTTTCGTAATAGGAGCAATAGTCCAGAAATTGGGAGCAATCAGACGTTAACAAGTGTCCTGGAACACACTTTTGTTTGTGTGCAATGTACGATCATGACATCAACCATTCTCTTTGGAATCAATGTCATATTGCATGCTTTCTATCCTCATTATTTTAATCGTTGTCGGTTAACAGTTGTGTGGTGTATTCTCTCCCTCTGCTACTGTGAGTATGATTAACATGCAAAGTTTAGGATAATCATGTTTGTCTGTGGCCCCAGGGACGTACGTCTTCAATATCTTATCACTTGCAAAAACACGCTATGCTAATAACTCCAACAGCACGTAAACTGCAGTTTCTTAAAAGCTATTCTTTGAACCGGTTGCGGTCATTCTCACCAAGAAATGCATGCACGCTCAGAAACACACCAGGTGGTATTTCCAAAAGCAGGCTAAAGAGTCATGCTGCGCACCTCATTGTACTTTGCACAGTTTTGGAAGATCATGCGCATGTCACACACAAATTCCTGGATGGACGTGTAGTACTGGGAGTTCTGGAGCTGCAGCTTTTTCTTCACTTTCTTCAAGTCCATCGGATGCTTGATGATTCTGTAGTAGTTTGGCACCTAAATTAAAGAAAAAAAAAGAAAAAAGAAAAGCAGTTGCACGCCTGATGGAGACACGTGGACTGCAGCTTTGAATAATGAGAAAATATATTCATGACAACTCTCTTGGTATAAAGGAAAACAATATTTGAACTTGCATTGGTGACGAAAAATACAATTTCCCTGTTGTGGTTACCAGTTTTGAAGCTCGAGCACGACACAAACAAATTAGCCATTTCCGGGGCAAAGGTGCGACGTGTTATGTGCTTCTGGTATTTGCTTGTTTCAATCTACTAGGATGACCTCTGGAGGAAAAACAACCTCACTGTGTTTGTGTAATAGCTATAGTCAATAGTTTGGAGCCGGTGCTTTTCAAGGTGGAAATGTCATCATAAGTTGTGATTTTTTAAAGACGAATATCGCTCATGAAGCCATCTCTGTGGTGTGCCGGTAATTGTATTCAATGATTCCACTCCACTTTTAATTTGAGCACACCTAACAAGTGATGGGTCTGCCAACACCGTTGCATCAGCGCAAGTGTCAAGCTCATTGAGTGAAACTCCATGTCGATGCAAGTATCGCTTTAACAAAAATCACGTTATCATCTTAAATTATTTGACACTTCTGGCAGTTAGGAGTAAATGCGTTTCATTGCTTTTATTTTATTATTGGCTGTCTTTTATGTTTTCCTGAAGAAAATTTTAATGCACCTGCACCATAAAATGTGGAAAAGGCTTTCTATTCTTTTTTATTCAACTTTGCCAATACTCAGATCGCTGAAGAAAAGAGAACCGTCATTCACGATAACTCTATGTCATTTCAGGAGACAGTGAGTAGATTGTCAAAAGTTTGATGCTATCGCTATGTGTTGGACTAACGACTGCAAGCAAGCATGCCGTCGAACCCAAATGCGGAAATGGTGCGTGTGCAGAGTCCATTCTACTTTATGTGGGTGTGCATGGCTACTCACAGAGCTCGGGACAGGCTTCCGGAAGCCCACACTCAGCTCATGACAGAAGATATACAGTAGGAGGCGCTCACATTTCTGCAGACAATTAAGAAGCCAATTAATTTCGTCAGTAAGGATATTCAAGCCTAGTGCAGATGTGCTGGCTGTACTCGCCCTCTGGTCTTCAGGATTTAGGACATTCTCTCCACTGACTTTCCTGCTGTCGTCACAGTATTGTATCTCAGGACTAGATATACTCCGGCAAAATGTGCACAGAAAATCCCCCCTGAGAAATATGCAAAAAAAAAAAAAAAAAACCCAAAACAAAACAATGTGATTCAAAGGAAAAGTGCAAATTTGATAGTGCAGAATGCATCTATGTCAGTCTTCTTTGCAGACTACTCACTTGGGGAAGATTTTGATGGTGGGTACATGGCATTTCATGTGGAACACTTTGGGACAACGATCGCAGCACAGCAAGTCGCCGCCATTGATGCAAACAGCACACCAGTCTTCATTAGGGTCATCCTCCTTCACGTCAAGATTGCCCGTTGCGGTTGATGAACCCTGCCCTTTGTCCATGCATCCATTGGTTAGCTGCGTACCAGAGCCGTTGAGCCCAGAGCAAGAGGTCTGAGACTGGGCCTCTGATTTAATATTCTCCTTTGTGTTGCTTACAGGACTAGGACTGCCCATCTGCAGGGGGAAGAAAGGCAGGTTTTGGTGTCATTGTTATATACAATAAAACAAATGGTAGAGAAATCTCAATTGAGGAGACAGAGAGAGGGAGAAAAACCTCACACTCGATATACGGTGCTACAGCAACAATCTTGAACTGAAAGTTGCCAGTCTTGGCGCTTCATTGGGGGAAATAAATTGTTAATTGGGTCGGTAAAGCCAGCAACAAAGTCATATAAAAACACTGAGCAGCAGAACTGTTCCAAGGGAAAACACAATTTGATTGGTTGGTAGTGTCACATGTGACGCTGTGCCGGCAAGAGGCAGAGCTGAGCTTTTTGACTTTTTCCTCTCATTTTGCATGTGTTTTCCATGACTGCAATATTTGTCAATCATTTTTCAAGTTTTCCTGGACATGCAAGGGCTGGCCCCGTCTGCATGCTCCTGAAATGTGGTGATTGTGAAGACGCAAAGTGTGAAAAACTTCAAGGAGAATTACCGGTAATCCTTTTTTAAGACACAATAAAGGCAGGAAGGCAAAGAGAGATGTCAGTGTAAGGGGGCCGCAAGCAATTTTTTTATCGCTCCAGCTAGGGTCGTGAGGTCAGTGCCTTGCTCAAGGGTGACTCGCCAGTACACAGAACGCAGACTAGCATCTCTCCAACTACACTAGTTGCCATTTTCCGTACCATGCAAGCACTCCTCCCAGAGTCTTGTGCTCCCTCCGCCTTCGTGGAAGTACTTGGACACCTGTAACTCTCCTCTGAATCAGGCTCCTGTTTGACCCGAACAGGTTCCACAGTACCTCCACCGGCTGCTGTTCTCCCCGCAGAGCTACAACTTGAGAAGACAGCAGGAGAGAACAAATCACCTTAAATTACAAAATGTCAAATGAGAAGAAGAATCAAACGCGACTATCTCGAGCAGGCGTGGCCAACAAATTTTCCAAAGGGGCCATCGAAGAAGATGGAACAACTGCAGAGGGCCACGTCATGCTATTTTGTTCAGTATAAATTGAAGGTCTTTACAAAAGGGTTGTTCTCAGAAATCATGGTCCAAGAGTTGTGACACGTGAGCTCAAAACTGAACTTGCGCAAAACCAGTTAAAATTAAATCTGCTTAAAATCAAACAACAACCCAACAAACAAGCCATAAAGCAATGAATTGTGTTGCTCTGATAAGCTTTATATAGTTAAGGCCTTTTCACACTGCACTTGGTTTTTGCTTGCCCCTATTTGGAAGTGCCTGCAGAGCAGCAAACCAGGAAGAAACCCCAAGGCTTTCTTCACTGGTTGGTCTATTGCTGTTAGGATCCTGAAATCACTCCGCCAGACCATCTCCTATTGGACGCGAGACATCACATAAGTGCTTTTCGAATTTGTGTGCCCACCTTGCACGTCACGCCACGACTCGGTGTTCCCTCATTGCACATATGCAATTAATAGCTGCTGAATGTTGGTAACTGCAGTGTAAAAATGCCTTCGTAATCAAAAATGAAAAATGTCAAAATTATAATCTGTCATTAATATTACACACAGAATACACACATGAACTTTATCACTACTTAACATTCACAATCCACATCTACACTGCACATTAATTTTGTAAAATATGCAGACATTTTGAGCCCCAACTACTAACTCATTAGCTGTTCCGAGTTGGGACACACAAATCATTGTTAGGGCAAATACCCCTGGCCTTCTTCCCACCACCGTGCATGAAATATGTTGCTCACGTAAAGACCACTTTATGCTTTGTTGGCAGTTGCTTTAAAAAAACAAAAACAAAATCAAGTCGAGGGGTAGGAAAAAAACTTCACAAAGACTTTGCATGGGCCGGTCTGAGACAGTGTGCAGGCCAATAATGGCCCACAAGCTGCAGTGATACCTCACCTGCCTCTGCTGCCTGTGCTGGATGTGCTGGAGGGTCGTGCGGGCGTGTGTGCATTGGAAAGACCTGCAGATGCAAATGGTGTAATATAAATACGGCAGTTAAATAGTACATAAGGTGAGTCTGGGGCACAAGAGTGGTGGAGTAATTTGTAAGGATTTGGGTACCTGAGGATCCAGGCGAGTGTATCGAAAGTCCAGGGGAGGGGTTCATGTCCACTGAACCCGACTGCTGTTGTGTGCTGGCTGTGATGTAGCGAGTCAGGAGGTGGCCAAGGGTGCTCGAACCCGCATCCTCTAGCTATGGAAACAAATGTACGGTTGTGTTACATTTAATTGGTGCTCCAGATAAGTGCAGATGATTAATGGGGAAGTCAACTCAAAATAAATCCCAGAAGTAATTTTTTCATTATTTTTCAAAATTGTTCAGTCCTGGTTATCAGCACCTTGCTTGGAAAAAAAATTCTCATATGCACACCTGAATGGGTGGGATCTCCGGTAGACAGGGCAAGTTCTCTGGGTTGGTGACTGAGGGGATGAGCTCAATAGGAGCGATGACAGGATTGGCAGAGCCTCGATGAGCATGTGCTCCTGCCATGCTGGCGCTGGTAGGACTTGTGGGGTTTGCATTGTGGCCCGAAGCCACTGGGAAAGGGCCTGCATGGCCTGGGTTGGAATGCTGAATAAAAACCAGGAAGGATTGAGGGGGGAGACAGAGGGGAAAAGTTGGGAAAACACGAATGCAAGACACCCAGTGAGTGTTGTTAAGAATTAAAAAGTCTGCTGTGTTGAAGATGGTTACCAGTCATGCATTTGGATGACAAACATGCTACACCAAATACACGAATGGCAAAGTAGGAAAAAGGTACCAAACCCCAGATTGCAGTAAGAAACGAAACCTTTGGTGGCTCATCTCAGATTCTAAAGACATCTGGACACAGAAACAAACATGGCGGGGTATAGTGGAGGTTTCGCTGTCCTAGTCTTACATGCAGGAAGTACGTGTACATTTTGACACCGCATTCTTAATGGCTACCTTGGAAATTGATTGATCGACGCTACATAAAGTTAAGGTTAATCAATATGCACTGCATTGAAAAAAAAAAGAAAGAAAGAAAGAATTCCATCACAATAAGATTCAGTCATATCCCAGTACACAGTACTGCATTCATTACTTAAATATAAAACGCAAACACCCTGACTCTCATTAGTAAAACAGAGTGTGATCATTCTAAACACTCAATATTAGTAATATTCATTTTTAAACTAGCGGCTATTTAACTTGCAATTTGGGATTCAGTACTTGCCATTGTAATACATCATTTGGGTATATTTCATTTGATAGTCTAGATCAGGGCTTCCCAACCACCGGGCTAGACCCATTTGGTACCGGGCCGCACAGAAACAGACTATGGACACTTATTAATTTGCTGTTCCACTAAGTCAGCCAAGTCGGAAATGTCGGCCCCCCCAAAAAGATTCAAAATCATTTCCATTGTACACAATTACTGTTTCCAAACCCCTCGTGACCTTATCACAGTATATTAGCACCCTCTATTGGTGTGGAGACTGCGGTTTATGAATTCTGGTCAGTGACGTTATTGTGGCGAAAATGAGCACGAGAAATAACTAAATAGCAGACCAGTGGATCGCACGTCCCTGGTGCCAGCAGGCCACTGTCTCACTCGGAGAATTGTGGCTAATTCGCCACTACGAGGCTGGTGATGAGTGACTTTTAGAGTGACCATTCACCGTGTGGTGGGGAACACTTAAAAAAAAAAGGCTCATGTGTGGAGATTAAAGCAGGTGATTAATAAAAAACTGGTGTCACATAAAAAGAGAAGAAGAAAAAGAAGACAGATTTGTGCGGGTGCTTGCGTGTCCGTGCAAGTGCGGACTGACCTGTCGCTGCAGGTGAGGCTGTATCATGGTGGGAAACTGTTGCCCGTTGTGTCTCGGCTGAGCTGGGGGTATCCTGCCCTGTCCCTGTGGTGGGCCTGGTAGACGCATATGGTGGGACGAAGAGTACATGGAGGGAACGGGCCCACCATTTAGGACCATTTGTCCTCTTGGGTGCTGCTGCATACTGATGAGCCTGGGAGGCTGGTCAGAAAGTAATGCAGAACGTTAGAAATTCAAGCTGGTGACGACACGGGGAAGAGAGTTCGAATTCGTGTGTTCATGAATAATGTATCAATTTCCCAAGCAAAGGTTTGATTTTAAATATACATAGCCTTTTCTGACACGGTTGCATTATGATGGCTGCTCATAACAGTGACACTTGGAATTACCTGCTGCTGTACGATGGGTGGGACAGTCTGTCTGGTATGTTGCTGGGGCATTTGGGAAGCAAGGCGCATCTGTTGCTGCACCTGCTGCTGTTGCTGCTGCTGGAGATGTTGCTGCTTCTGTGCAAAAGCTGCCTGCTGCATGTGCTGCAGACGAAGCTGGGCTAAATTTATCTGCCCTTGATTTTTGCCATGTTGACCTTGGCCTGGTGAAATGGGAGCACCTCCACCCATCATATTCGGAGGATGTGCAGGCGGCGGTGGCTTCTCAATTACCAGATTACCTAAAATTGGAAAAAAATGGTACTCACACAAACAGCTGGGTGCATCCAAAGCAATCAATTAATTAATTACAAGCGTTATAATTCTAGATACCATAAATATTGGACAAAATAACACCGACATAAAGAATCTGAAATGAATTGAAATGCATGTCTTTTTTTTTGGGTGATACTAACACAAATTTTCACATGTCAGGCACGAAATACAATCCCCGAGGTTCCAGGTTAGCGCACTAAGTCCCAAGACTTGTGAAAATAACATAAAATAAATATAAAGAGATAAGGGTAAGGCTTATATAACAGCTTCAATATGTGCAATTATGCAAGGCATCAAAGGGGTGGATGTAGCAGAACGAAAACGCAAGAGCCTTAAATTTCACCAACCTACAAGGTAATTTTGTACTTGACAAAAAGATTAAGAATGTGCAAGAGTCAAGTGTTCAATGTACAGGGATGAATGGGCATGAGGCTAGGATGTTGATGGAAATCAATGGTGACGTTTTTGCGTAACGCTGCTATAACCAACCAATTGACCAAACAATGAGGGTTGCTTTCATGCTTGCTAGAAGTAAAATTAAGACCCAAGGTCACAACTGAAACTTGAAAAATCTGCCATCATATGTGAAATCTGCTCCATACCTAGATTAACCACGTTTTTGGCCCAGAAGGTTGGGTCACAGAAAAAGCGCACTTCTCCATTAGACACAGGCACTGGCTCCAGTCTTGCCTTAAAGAGCTGGCGAAGCTGAAATAGAATCTGTAAATACACACACACAGAACTCATTTGTTGACCTGACTCCACAATTCCATTAAAAACGAGTAACTTTCTTCTTTGGCTAATGCACCACCATTCTACAACAGGGGTGGGCGACTGGTAGCCCCGGGGAGAGTTAAATTATAAACATTTTTTCTACTGTCGCTGATCAGTTTTTAGTTAGGCCAGCAGTGAGTGAGGCCAGGGCAAGCACAGAAGGAACAGCAAGTATTTATTATTGTTTTACTGTAAATATATTTTACTTTGTTATTATTTTATTTTTGTCCCTTCAGCGCAGCCGGCCCCAATTTTGATTATATGGAGTACAAAAATAAAAAAACAACACCAGCTCTGTATTTAAAAATTAAAGTGAACAACGCATATGAATGATGTCTCCCTCCATCATTTTAGTTTCTAATCACTGCTCTACTATGTTTCATGAAACTCTGTGGCGTAATTTTTGAATTATTGTGATGATTAACTTAAACTCATAAATGGGGAAACTTGGCATATGCTCTCCCATGAATCCATTTCAATTGGCGCAGGCAGCATAATGTACACTAAAAATGACAAACAAACTGTAGTATTCCCCATGGTTGCCACTTTATTAAGTATCTTTGTGATTAATAAAATATTACATGACACATATGATCATGCTGATCAAGAACATACCGGCCTTTTGCTATAAAGCAGTGCTGTGCTGCTGCCAGTCGAGATGGCCCATTGGCAGAAGTTCAGCACATGGTGGATCTGCTGGGCGAGCTGGGTGGTATCCTTATGCTGGGCCATTAGCCTCGCACTGCGCTCTTTGGTCACAGTCTAGACACAAGTGGGAATATTTCATTGTAAAACTACACTTGAGCATTGTAAAATGGTCACACAGAGGACGGTTTAAGGTACAGAGATCCTGGAGACACCCATTTTAATCCAAAACAACAAGAAAAAATAAATAAATAAAAGCACTGAAATAAATTCAGTGAACAAAGATGAGGTCGTCAGATAAATTCTTCTCACCTCCAGCTGCTGTAGTAAAGACTTGCCCTTTTTGTTAATTTCATTTATCAAAGTAAACACTGCAATCTTGATCTCATGTTCAACTTTCTTATGGGATTCAGCCAGCTCTTTTAACCTGGGTTTAAAAATCACACACACACACATTACAATAATGTGGGTAAAGCACGAAATGCTATTTCTCTTGTCAGGACACTATGATAGGAATTGACAAATCAATGTCAATAAGCAGCAACAAAGAGCTGACATTCACTCACCTGTTTTGTACTTGAGACACTGAGTAATGGACGTAGTTTTTCTTCTCCTGGAGTTTGGTCATGGTTGATTCAATGATACTTTTATGGTTAAGAAAAGCTTCTTCCAAGAACTGATACCTGAAAATAGGGGTGGGTCATGTGGGCAAATAAATATAGCTCGATTATCTTTTCAAATTTTCCAATAAGGATAATCTGATGATATCTACAAAAAAATGCTGTAAACTTGCATCTCATTTACCAACGCACACAATGATTCATCAATATCTTTGTACAAACCCAATTCCACAAATCACATTCTGCACGTTACAACGGCGTGGCTTCGTAGTAAAAGAGTGAGGATACGATTTCTATCGATCTAGTAGTCCTATACTTGCATGCTCAAACATTTCCACAACTTTATAGTTGACAAACGACCAGCAAAAAAAGATGCAAGGCGCACTCTTAGCTGCTGGCTTACCCTCATGAATTCCAGCTACTAACTACTAATGCCTTTTTGCAGTCATATGCGATAATTTCTTTTTAACAAATTGTGAAGCGTTTGTTTATTGATTGTCTCATAATCTATTTTTCCTTTGCAAGTTTTTTGGACACCATTCTCTCATTTGGGAAATAATGAATAATGTTTTATAGATTTTTTGGGGGATGATTGGGCATGAAGTCGAATGAGGACTTCCAGGAACTTTCTCCTCTTTTGTAATCTATGCATACAATCGGTTGTTTTCATTTAGAGACAAGTATTGATAGATAATGTAAAATTGCACATCATTAAAACAATGTTCACAACAATATCGCTAGCGATTTACAATGAATACAAAAACAGTAATTGTCAATGACAGCTTTCATATAACAGAATAATTCAAATCAAGCCTTAATGCCTGGATGAACACACACACACGCACACACACACACACAAAATAAAAAGCCAATCATTTAATTTATGATTTATAATTCAATTGAATTAATATTTAAAGTATACAGTAATCCCGTTGTCCGTCCGCAAGGGTTACATTCCAGACCACTCCCACAATAAGTGAAATCCGGGGAGTATTTGAATACTCCCAGGCATATATTTTTTTTAATTTTATGAAATGTTATTTTCTTTAAAACACACATTTAAACTTTATACTCAGCAAAAACTACAGCTGAGCTGTAGTTTGTCTTAAAGTTTCACTCTTCTTCCAAATTTACACTGAAATAAAATAGTGTGCCACAATCGACTGGTCAACAGAGGCATTGCACCCCAAAAAAAACACCTAACAAAACGGTGCAAAAAAATAAAAATTAAATTAAAATAGCTGAAACATTGATGGAGATGGGTTTACTGTATGAGGAATGCAACTCTGCTGGAAGATGGAGCACACTTAACAAGCATGCTCTCTATTTTTATAGACAAATTGAATGACTACCTATGCTCCTTGTGCTCGAGCAGCTGGCAGTCCCGGCAAGTCAAAGTGTCACAGGTCTCACAGAAAAGCTTGAGTGGCTCTTGCTTGTGGATGGGACAAAAAACGGGCCTCTGTCCAGATGTACCCACAGACTCTGGGAACACAGTGGAGAAGACACCGGTAAATGAATTGGGTGATACAAATGTTGAAGATATGTTTCCACACATACCATCAACCCAAACTGGAGGATAGATTTAAGTATGAAATCAGTATTTAATTATTTTATTTTTTTGCTCATGTCAACAAGGGGAGGTTGTGCAGATGCTGCTACAGACCGAAGAAATAGACATATGAAAATGTGTTTTTCTCATTGGCAGCAGGGCTGTCATAAACGATTATTTTGCTAGTCGTCTAATCAGTAGTCACGATTAGTCAACTAGTCGGATCATGTATAATTTATGGCGTATCGCACCAGCATGCGGCTGCTCTTACAACCATCATTAGCTTACAGCTTGAATTATTAAAGGCATGAACAAGGTATGACAATTAAAATGATACATGAAGACTGTCCATTGAACTTTGACCGGCATTCCTTTTTATAAATGAGGGACAAACTTTAAATTTTTAGCTGTAATTTAATGCATTTTAAAATGGAACCAAAACTATACACTATGCAGAGTTGCACCCATACAGTGAAACTATCAATAAATACAAACGAAATACCTGTAATCATATTTCACTCTACTTGGGCATGAAGCCGAGGAATAAATTAGGAAAATGCACTGCGCAAATGAAAACTAAACACTTGTATTGGTTTTAGATTTTCAATTTAATATTTATCCAAAATGTTTTTTCCTCACAAGTATGCATAATTGATCTACACAAATGTGGTATGCCCCTGGGAAAATGTTTTTGGAGGAACAAATGTAATTTTGTGTTTTAGTGTTTAGTCGTGTGATGCTGATAAGGGCTTGCATTGCGGCAAATATGTCATGTTGTGTTCCTATGATATTTCAACACATCACTCCGTTTGAGAGAGAGAGAGAGAGAGAGAGAGAGAGAGAGAGAGAGAGAGAGAGAGAGAGAGAGAGAGAGAGAGAGAGAGAGAGAGAAATCTTTCTGCCCGCTATGTCACCACTATGGCGCACACACACACACACACACACACACACACACACAGCTGGTGGTTCATAAATGTGAGTCCACTGACTAATTCCTCCTTAACCCATAGAAGATACAACAATATGTTAGCGTACCAACAAGGACATCGTGTTACGTTCCATCAAACACATACAGCAGTGCTTCTCAAATAGTGGGGCGCGCCCCCCTCGGGGGGTGCGAGGCTCCGTCAAGGGGGGCGCGTTTGGCCTTGGGGAACATGCTTTTTTATTTTTTTTTATTTTTTTTTTTTACTGTCCTAGAATAAAGTGCATTTGCACCTCCACTACATTAGGGGGCAGTGGCGCTCTCATTGGCAGAGTGTGCGCAGGGAGCATTCGAAGGGAGGAAATATGACGAAGCGTATGTAGCGCTTGGCTTCACTGTGACTACGGTGGGAGACGAGGAAAGGCTGTTAATAGCCTGTTAAGAAAATAGTGTTTGGCTCCACTTACCAGACGCCGTGTCAGCATCCTCTTTAGTGCGAATCTTGTGATCTTTGGTTATTTTGACCCTCTGGTGAGCTTCCACACAGGTCTTACACAGCCACTCTCCACACTCCACGCAAAAGCCTATGGTTCCAGCATTATCCTCACAACTTGTACATACCTTGAAAAGATAAAAGTCAGGACAAATGCACGGTAAAAGAGCTGCATTCATACAGCAAACGATAAATTTCCTTCATAATGTCAATATAGAAATCACCCATCCAATCCCCTTTCACACAGACCAACAAACACCGTATGCTGTACTATGCAGCAACTTTTGCATGCCAACCAAACTTTGGTTTGATCAATCACGCCATACGCCTTTGTTTTGACCAGCTGAGTCCTGTTATTTCCATGATTGGTACAGTTGAAATCATGGCTTGCGGGATAGTTGTCGTTTTCGCAAAGTAAATATGCGGATAAAGGGTGTCTGAAATAACACGCCGTTGATTTTTGAATCAAGCCGATTGGCAACTGAGAAAAGTTTTCGTCAATGCCCCCTACATCCCCCAAAATCGAATTTTCACTATTCATGGGCCAGCTCGGTTCATGTCCCCTGTGAATAGCAGTGGTCCACTGTACACTTTTAAAAAATTCTGACTAAGCAGAAGCTCAACCAAGAGAATAGGAGGAAGAGCTGTCAAGTGTTGTTGGCTTTGTAAAAATGTCTTGGAAGATTTGTGTTTGTCAGGATCAAGGATATTCCAAGGGTGAGTTTTTAATGACAACTTCACACACCGCATACCGAAATGTCTCGGGCACCAAAGAGGACATTTAGAGCACATTTTGGGAAGACAATGAATGAACTCTACACCGCATGGACTTGACTAAAAACCTTCAATTTTCAGGACTGAATTGTAATCAAATCAAATTAACTGGCGAAACAAATGAAACAATTTCATCACCAGTTGTAAAAATGGCAGACACATAAGACGAAATCATTTTGGCTCACCTTGTAAGACTTATACAGTTTACAGTCTTTCTGTTGAGTTTTACAAGTTTTTTTTTTTTTTGCTTCTTTGTCTTGGGTATTATAGGGATTTACGTTCATGTACAGTATATATACTGCATATATCAATGCTTTTCCATATATTGGCTGATATAACAGATCTCTGGCCCCATTGGTCGCGCTCTAATTGCCACTCTTTCTAGTGCCTTTTCCATACCCTCTATGACTATTTTTCAAAAACCTGACCAGCAACCCCATTGTCTAATTAGGGCTGCAACTCATGAATATTTCAATAATCAATTAATCTGTTAATCATTTTGGTGATTAATTGATTGAACAAATTTTATTAAATGCTTTGAGTTTGAAGCCATTACAGTAAATATTCTCTGGTAAGGAATCATATTTGCGCTGTCCAATGCTTCCTTATAACAAAATTTCCTTATGTGGGAAATGAGCATGGTACATGTCCTTTATGAACATGCAAGTATGTGAACAAAATGCATGTGTAACAACACAAGCAATGAAATGCACAAATATATGCTCCAAACACCGTTTATAACACAAAAGCTGCAGTATACTGTACAGGTATACGAACAAAATACAGTATAACAAACTTAGGACTATTTGCTCTAAAATGAGACGAGTAACAGACCTGGTGGCTTTTCTTTACACTCACTCACTGTCTCTAACTCAACCTCCCCTCGGATCTCCAGCCAAGACAGCATTGCTCAGCTGATGTCATGCAATGAACTTTTAAAGCCAGCCAGGCGGCGCTTCGAAGTCCTAGTAAATTCTCCAGATGTCACCTTAACATTAAAGATTGGGGTTGACAAATTCCAGCCTTTTCTTAACTTACCTGTGCAGCTTTTTCATCGGACGTGCTGGTCGCCTCTGAGGTATCTTTAACAAAGTAGTTGGCGACAATATCGTTCTGTTTGTAGTCCTGGTGGCACACTGAGCATCGCATAACATTTACTGAGGACAGAAGACAGAATAAAAGAATGAGATTCAAGTCAACTGGGTTTAGAAAGGCTTGTTATTTGGAAAGTTGTGTGAATTTCTTGGGAGGAAAATAGAAGGAAAAAAAAAAAACAGCAAACGGTATTCAAGGATTACGAAGCCAGATAATAATGCTTGTAAACTACTTAAAAGCTTTGCTCAGTATTCGACTTTTTTATTATAATTGGCTTAAAAGAAATATTTCTGTCGGGCCATCACAGACTTGGAAGCTTGAGTTTGAGTCATGGAAGTTTGAGTGACGCTTCAATCTTGGTATGCTCGGGTTGCGTTAAAAGGTAATTACCGGTAGATCTTCCATCCCAAATCGCTTCAGTTGCTCAATCAGGATCGTTAATTACAGTAATCAAATTGCAAATTACACCAGCATGCGAATAATTTCGTTAGGATGTTGAACTACCACTTATTTTACACACATGATTTTAAACGTCACGAGATGTTTTGAAAGTAAAAGCCAATAAACAGGTGCTTGATCCGCCATTTTAGCCAACAACTAGAGTGAGGTGGTTTGAGCCAGCCAGAACCGGTTTGAGCAGCTCACAGCCAGTTTATGGAAGTGCCATCTGCTCGGATCCCTGAATGATTGAGCGCTAAGTGTGTGCACGCGCACACACACAAAATTATTCTAAATTGAACAGGACCAGAAAACCTCTGCTGCTTACTGAAATCACACCTACATTTCATTGAAACCTTATACAGTATTAAACAGGATTAATACAAATAACACCAATTTGAGAGAAATTAACATGTTACAGCAGCAGGTAAGAGAACAAGAATTACATATCGTCATCTGTCTATTTAATGCTTTGACCTGTTTAACATGATGCAATTCTCAGTGTTTTACTGCATACATGAATTGTAGCAACTAAAAAAAAACATGCCTCATACCACCATGTTTGTAACAAGCATTTGCATTGGCTGCCGGGACTGTTCACCAAAAAAGGGAATTTCCTCTTTCGACAATCCTTCCTCCATTCACTTATGAGCCTTTCACACTGCCCATAAAAGCAAGCATTTCACTGGTTATTTTTCCAGGTCATAAATTGAGAGGCACCGATACTCAATCGGGTGTGGAATTGACCCAGAAATGTTTTCATTCCCTACATCGTACCACGAGAACGACAGAGACAACACACAGCTTGTGTGTGTTAGATTTGACTTCTTTGGCACACAAGTAGACATGGGGTGAATTCAGTCAGAACATTTCAAGCCTTAGTGATCAAAAAGCCACAACCAAAGTGTGGTGTTTATCATCTGAGACTAAGGCAGTTGTGTCAAATGGCTGGAATGGATGGAGCGTTTTTTTTTCCAGCCGACCAACACGAGAACTCTATAGTAGGCACACAGCACACATCCTAGGGGAGAAGTCAGGTCCAGTTCTCTTTTTGACACTTAAGCATCCTCTTGACAGTTTCTAGATGAATCTTATTTATTATTATTCCAAAAGAAAACCAGACCTGGCACGAGAGGAACTGAATGTAAGCCGCTGATTTCTAACCTGGCAAGACCCAGATTGATGAGTGAATCACCCTCAAAGCAGTTCTCCACAGTATCAGTCTGGGACTGCTCCAATTGGATCTGCTCAGGAAAGGCAGTGGGCCGATTGGGCAAATTCGTCAACTAGTGCACCCCTACCAATTTTTTTTTGTTTTGTTTTGTTTTTTGGACAAGAGTGTAAATGACATGTACTGTAATTTGAATCTTTTGAAATTACATTTTACAGACGGAAAAAACACTTTTTCCACACTGAACAAATTTGCAGTTTAAACTGTGTGACAGATAAGCGCATATAGCTCTGTGTCAGTTTAATTAATGCTGGCTTGTTGTTTAGTGCAGCCGCCAATCGGGTTCACACTAGCGGTCACTTAATGATTGCCATTACCTGCATTTAGGTACAACTTGTAAATGAAAGGGAATGTGTTCATTTCAATCTGTGGAGCATTATAAAAACAGATTATATGGGCATTTGTATTGAAAGGCTTTAGTCGCATTATAGAGTGACAGTTGTAACAATTCATTTTGTTTTCTTTATTTTTGTAAAATGGGATTTATTTTAAGCCTGGGCGATATGGCTAATAATGTATCATATGTATTTCATTAATTCATTCATTTTCCGATCCGCTTTATCCTCACAAGGGTGGCGGGGGGTTAAGTATTTCATATCAAACCATTTTTAAATGTTTTTTAAACCTATTTAAAACACTAATGACCCAAGTGAATCTCAATTGTCTACCCAGCTTCTGCCTGAAAAAAAAAGTCTGAGCCTCAAATGGCTTGTCGCATTCCTTCCAGATTTTTTTCTGCTGATTTTAGGAAACACATTTTCTATTGAAACTGATCATGTTTCTATCATCATCATTGACAGAACAGGATTACTCACTTGTTGTACATACAATGTGTTTAAGCTATGTGTTCTCTGATATGTAACATATTGAACTGTGCAAACATTTTGGTTGGTGATCTGATCACACTGACCATTATCTGCCATTACCCTTCTGAAGTAAAGCACTTCTTTGGCAAAGAAAAGTGCCTACCTTTCCTGAATTTCATAATTGTTATAAACATTTCGCAAGTAAAGGAAATGTTTTTTTTTTTGTTTTGTTTTGTTTCACTTAGTGTAGAGCATTTACCCCACAAAGTCGAGAACGACAAATAGTCAACAGGATCTGGGCTATATGATTTAGAATGGTGTCGCGTAAAAAAGCTTTTACACAGTGTTTCTTGTTGCACTTGGGCATGAGGAATATGAGCATATAACGAGGTTCCCGTGAAGAATAAAAATGCAACAGTGCCAAACATTGTGATTTCGCACTAGTTTGAGGTTACACATGTGTGTTATGGATCTGGCGTTGGAGAAGTCGAGAGCCTCGGAATCGGGCGGTTGAGTGGCTAGCCATTAGCTCAGCAAAAGCCTGGCTGGACAGCCTCGCTTTTGTTTACATTCATCCGCCAACTATGCCACCTGAAAACACCCGACAACAATCACACCATCTCATCCAGGTTGGTGAAAGTGCTGTGGAAAGTCGCTAGAACAAGTCAATTTATACTGTGATCCAATGTCAATTAAGTCAACGCAGTTACAGTATCCATTAGCGAAGGTAAACTTACAGATAAAAAGATATGGCAGAGCGCAGTCGTCACCACACTTCGGTGTCCGAGCCCTTCGGCGTCCACCCAAAACTGCTGGCTCAGGGTGACCGCTGAATGAGCCCGAGCTGCAGCTCCCATTCATGTGAATGGGACCCAGCCAGTGGTACGTACGCTCGCAGAAATTTTTACCCCAGGATCTATTCGTTTTCATAAATGTTTCTGAGGGTCAAGGAGACTTCGGCCTCACAAGGGTCGCGGGGGGTGCTGGAGCCTATCCCAGCTGTCTTCAGGCAGTAGGCGGGGGACACCCTGACCCGGGTGCCAGCCAATCGCAGGGCACACAGCGACGAACAACCATCCATGGTCACTCTCACACCTAGGGACAATTTAGAGTGTTCAATCAGCCTGCCGTGCATGTTTTTGGAATGTGGGAGGAAACCGGAGTACCCGGAGAAAACCCACACAGGTACGGGGAGAACATGCAAAACACCACACAGGAAGGCCGGAGCCGGGATCGAACCCACAACCTCTGCAGTGTGAGGTAGACGTGCTAGCCACTGGACCACCAGGCCGCCCCAGGAGTATATTGATGGGTAAATTAATATTTGGGAGCTGAGGTTCAGTGTTTAAAACCACTATAGTTTGTTTTACAGTTTATATTTTTAAATGAAGAAAATGTTTAAAATCTTTTCAGTCAATATTTGTCTCAGGTTGTTTGAGTTTATTTAATTTGCTTCATTTAATGTAAACATACTTTATATTGTTTAACTGTGAACATTCGAACGTTTGAGATACTTGACGCACAGAATGTTGACAAGACCACTTGTCTGAGATTGTAAGTTTATTTTACTTGGCTGGAGACTACAAAGTAAAAACATGTTGTATCTATGTTCACTTCTTGTAATGTGACCAAAGTACAGCGCGTAAAGGTCCAGGCTGTTGACTTGACATGTTATCTAATATTGAGAGTTTTGATAGAATGTATTTATTTTGGTGAAATGTTTCCTTTTGTTTAAAAATGATGCTGTTTGAAGTGCAGGATAAACCTCCCATTGTCAGTTTTAAGTGCAACAAATACTGAAGTTTATGTACAATTACCTGGCCATTCAAATCATTTCAAACGTCTTTTGAAAACTGCTTGGAAAAAAATTCCAAATTTCAGATAAAGCAATTTTTTTAGAATGGAAAAAATACTTATTTTGCCTGGCAACTAAGCACTGTACTTTTAATTCATTACCAAGTCAGTTACTTATTTTTTAAGCAAGTAATGAGTAACTATAACTTGTTACTTTTGTAAAGTAATATTCCAAGCACTGTTTGAGTGTGTTGCTCAGCTTTACTTTTCTTTGATGGAAAACAAGCATCTGCGAATTGCGCTTCATGGCGATCATTTTTGGCAAATCTTAGGGGTTTTTTTTTTGTTTGTTTGTTTTTTTAACCAATATCATTCTTGTCAAACCCAGGATCATTTCCAGGCAAGGGAAGTAGACTCGTCCATATTTGAAAAAAAATTGTTCCCTCGGATGCTACAACTGAGTCATGTGACTCAATCCTGCCCGGTGATTTGCAAAATGAGGATTTCTCACTTCCGCATTGTTTGCTGAGGGTGCATTTTTATCACTTCTTCCTAGTTTGCATCCAATCAATGGACCCGTTTTTGTAGATGTCTCTTTTGAAAAGCGGATTAATACTCGATCGATCGAAGTCCAAGATGGCGCCCGAGTAGGCAGCCGTCGGCAAGTGCTCTCATGAGCCTTGGTTTTTTTTGTTGTTTTTGTGTTTGTTTTGTCACTTTGTGTTTGTTGTTGCATCGTGTGGACCGGATGTGGATTGTTTTTCAGCATTTTTTGGCCACGACATTCATCAAGAAGGAGACTCGGTGCTTGGTGGTTGCACCTTCTCGGCAGCATGGGTATACCAGCACTGTTTTTGATTGGGAGGAATGCCGGTGCCATTTGACTGTCATTGCTGGACAGCTCTGGGGCGCTTGTGTTTTTTGGGCCTGTAATGGGCAGCATTTTACACAGCCCCGCTTTGTTCAGCGGAGAGATCGGTGCTGTTGGACGGTCTGCGGCTGGATGGATGCAAGGCTTGAGGAGCCGACGATGAGAGGAAAGGAGAGTCAGCGCAGAGCGCCGATGCGAATGTGGAACTGGGAGTCGCGGCTTGGAGTTGAAGCGGATTACGTGGACAGGAGATGTGAGCCAATCTCTTTTCGTCAATGGACACTACAGCTTCATGTTTGCTTTCAAAACTTAGCTTGTAGCAGACGTGTGCACATTTTGAGCATGACGTCTCTGATCCACTGGTGAAAGGACACTGACCCTCTCCTCTTTCATCTATAACTGCTTCAAACAACAAAGTGTATGCAGGAAAAGTGATTAAGATTGCACGACTGTCTTATATGTCGTGTTATTTTGTGAGTTTGACTTCAAGATGGTGCCGCGAGAGTGGCTGCCTTTCAAGCAGCTCCTATATTTTGTTCTTCTACTTCTTCCTTTCATAACTTTGCTGCTGTAATTTGGGAATTTCTCCATTGCGAGACTAATAAAGAATTTCTTATCATGTAAAATTGCATAGAGTGAAAGCAAGTTTGATGATAGATAGATAGATAGATAGATAGATAGATAGATAGATAGATAGATAGATTTCTCACCCACCCCTAGTTAGAGTTCACAAAGGTAAGTAACAGTTCGCCAATTAATCAGTTAGGCCCTAAAAATTTGTAATGGGACCTGGTCGGCCAGCATCAGTGAACTTCGGGTCACGTGGTGGCCCCGGGCCACCATTGATGTCAAACAATGTAATTACAGTCACATAATGCTAATTCGAAAAGTACCTTTATTTTGAGGAATGGTTGCATGACAACTATTATTTCATGTATTATTTTTAAATGTCAAACCATCGATGCCCATGTATATATTTGGAGGCTTTTATTTTGACGTGTCCTAACGATATACGCACTTGTTGCCACACTTCTGTGATCAAAGCTTCCATGACACGCATGATAACAACGAGTGATGTGCAGTCAACACTACTATGCGTCAAAGCAGCAACCGGCTCCACTTCGCGTGCGGCGTAATTAATGAGAAAACTCACCAATATGTGTGTTGGTTTGCCCGTGCGGTCCAGTCACCTGCACGCTGATTTGCCTGTCTGGTTGCGGAATACATTTCAGGCAAAACGAGTGCAAGCAAGGTAGAAGTTTTGGTTCGCTTTCTCGGCTCTGAAGACTTTGTTTACACACTGCGCACGTATCCAGTAAATTAATGGGAGTCTGTGCTGGTGCGGCTGCCGGGGCCGTGGGTGGTGGGGACATTTCTGAGGTGAGTCCGCTGACTGCTGCATCACCGGCGGCCGGGGCTTCGGCGGGACTCGGCTCAGCGTTAGTTGGGCTGGCATCCATCGGGCTAGCAGCGCTCCTGCCGCTAACATTGCTGATGCTAACCTCACCGCCTCCTTCACCGGTGACTGCAGTCGCCTCGTGAGCGGGAACAAGCGACTCGGTCTCTTCCGCCTCCTTCGTTTCACCTTCTATGACCGCAGACGCAGGTTCGGTTTGGGTCTCCGCCTGCACGTTGTCTTGAGCCAAAGGAGGAGGCTCTGGGTTTGGTGACGGTTCCATATCATCGACGCCTTTGTTATCCGCCATCTTCCTTCCTCTTTGAACCGCTTGGACGTCCTACGTGACTTGCCAAACCACTACTACGTCCGTGCGTCATGACGTTAGAGCTGTTGCCTCGCGAGCTTCCGTTTTTCTGACGCTCGTAATCAATGTATGACATTTTAAATCGACACACGCTGACATTACGTATCGCATCATTTTAACGTCATGTCACCTACATCATGCTCGCAGTATCATGACGCCAAATCAGAACACCTTTGAATTGTATTATCTCAGTAACACGCGGTGACGAATCTGCAAATTACACTCGTGCAGTGCCCCCCATTTCCACGAGAGGGCACAGTTTTCTTGTTAATACCAGCGCCGTACACAAAACGAGCCTGATCTAAATCGACAAATATGTAAAAAATAATTCGTATCCATAACTACAGCCATAAATGTTTACATTAATCTACAAATGTGCGACTCAAAGTCACAAATGTGTAACGAAAATTTACAAATGTGTGAATGAAGTTAAAAATGTGTAACGAGAACCTACAAATTAGTGACTGGAGTCACAAATGTGTAACCAGAATATACAAACGTGTGCCTGAAGTCAGAAATGCGTAACATAAATTTGCACATGTATATATTGATTTTAAATACATTGTTAAATGTGTACATAAATCTACAGTATAAGCGTATTAGATGTAAACACAAAGCCTCTTGATTGGCTGTATCCTCCACATGTGACTATTGCTTCGGTCTGGCATACCCGACTCACAAATGCGTGCGGCGATTTGCAAATTCGTGTCTGGAGACGTGTGAGGCTCCGTAGCTTCATATTCCCACCACTGTTCACCAGCATGGCCACGAAAGACCGAACCATTTACTGTAAGGTGATTGAATACATCGTAGAGCACATGAAAAGTGATTAAATCACTGCTGCATCATTGCCCGCGTGTGTAACAAAACAAATATAATCACAATCCAATTATTCATACGCAGCAACAAGTGGACGCGATTTTCCTTCTTTTAATTGATTTTACAGGTATTTTGCATTATTCTAGATGTTTCCATTGAGAATTAGGGTAACTAAAGAAGAAAGGTTGAAATAACAATACAACTGGATGGATGGAAAGGACTTGGGCACGATGGACGATCACATTCTCCAGTACCGAGGTTGGGGGTTTGAATCTGGGATTGGTCGTTCGTGTGGAGTTTGCATGTTCTCCCCATGCTTGCACATGCTTCCTCCTCCGCTCCAAAAGCATGCGTGCAAGGTCCAATTAAGACTGTGAAGGTGTGGATACCTGTTTGTAGTTGCTCCCCCACCTGAGACCAATCCTTTGGAGTTGAATTCATTTGAGACAGTGTTGTCCTTTCCTACGTTGGAGAGGAAGCACCTTTTCATTGGTCCTTGGCATGATGATTTAACTTTCCCTAACACAGACGACAGCGGAGTGAAAGAGAGAAGGGAAATGGAATACCTGTACACTATACAATATACTAAAGGGAAGAAGCACTGCTGCGTGATCGGATTAGATTTCCATGTATCTATCCCAATGATACGGATTGAAATTGAATAGGACGGATATGTTTATATCGTTTACGTGTACAGTATCAGTGCGTGTGTGTGCGTGTGTGTGTGTGTTTCCCGTCACTTGTGTCGTGAAAATGCTGCCAGCATAACCTTCTATGTTCCTTTGCGTATCCTGTGCAGTAGGTGGCGGCATGCACCGCCAGTAAATGAAAAGACGCTGACGAAGAAGAAGGAACCGGAAATATTAAGACGTCAAAAAATTGGCGCAGTTCAACAAGATACTTATTGCTAATTGAACAGTTTTGTCTAGATTATCATGTCTGGGACTGCCTCAGTTGCGGGTGAAGTGTTTGTTGATGCATTACCTTATTTTGACCAAGGTTACGATGCCGCCGGTGTCAGAGAAGCTGTGAGTAAAGTCTGGTGTATTGTAAACGAAGAGCAATTATGAGCATGTGCTAAACTGAGCATGTGCTAAGGTAGCTATTATTCGAGTTTCATTAATGTACTGCATAGCTTTTGATCCTGTCAAGCAGTTAAATATGATGAGTTATCCAACCGGCGACTGCAGCAACATCCCAGTGCTGCATGCAAATCATCAGATCGAGGTGATCAAGGGGATTCTACTTTACGTCATATGTAATAATAAGATAAGAAAACCTTTATTTGTCTCACAAATGGGAAAATTCCCAATTTATAGTCACGGAAACCCCGTTTTTAACCAACCATTGTGCGATTTTCTGAGAGGAGCTCAAACACACTTCGCGTTCACACAAAAATCGGGTCACGAGTCATGGCGGAACCGGGTCTGTTGTCGCATACTAAACTCAATTTTATTTAACAATATTGTTTTAGTTTAATTTTATTTAACAATATTGTTTTAGTTAAATGAAACAGATAACTGATATTTATGATAGAATTACTTTAAAATTTTAGTATATTGTGCAAAGACATTTAAAAGAATACATTAATCACATAAAAAAACTGTAAACACCATCCAACACTAACACAAAAGCCATAGAATTAAAATATACCTACAGTATATGATAGGACCGAACCATGTGACCTCAAAATTAAATCTCCATGTGCTTTCCCACAAAAATCGGATACCTGATTGTAATGGCTGTATTTTTTTTTTAGCATAGAGAAAAAGTGAATCTCTTGAATTAAATCAGTATTGCTTTGCCCCAAAAGCCATTATTCAAAATGAGTATGGTTTTGGCCCCCAACTTCCCATCTTCCATTACCTTTCACGCAGAAGAAACATGTATGTTTTTTTTTTTTTAAAGAGAATCCGTAACTGCTTTTCTAATGGAGAATAGCATATCAGTGAGGCAAGGTGACCATTTGCAGCTTGGAAGCACATACCCGGGTCAAAATTTTCAAACATGCTGATGAATTACTGTTTTTGTAACGTACAAATTAGCATCACTTCTTGGAAATTGAAATGTTCAGCATTATTGAAATGATGATTTATTGACTTCCGCCGGGTTCCTTTCTTGCCATACACAAAATAATAGCAGGAACGGACTCTATGCACTCAGCACTAATTCTTTCAGTGTAAAGTAGAATATATACGCAATGACAATTATGGGAAACATGTTGAAAACTCAAAACCAAGTTGACATTTAACATAGCGGCACACTGCACTGTTGGCTGGAGGAGCTATCTCCTTCAAAAATTCTGAACTTCTCATACCACTTCGACCACAAAAAGTTCAGACTACAGAATATACTGTGCTTATTACACAAACCCGTTTTACCACACTTTTCATTCAGTCAGATGGCATCCCGGTAGCTTAGAACTTTTTGAAAAATAGAAATGTTGCATAAGACGCTTAAAATAGTGACAACACTGACTACTTTTTTTAAACCGGCTCCTTTGTTCCTGAGAATATTCTCATTCAGGGAATTTCCCCAATGTGGACATCAAAGTCCAATAAAGGCAGTGGACACGTGTCACCGATAGGGTCTTTTCCTTTAAATGTGTTCAGAGCCCTAGCTGCTCTGTTCACAGCCATGTTTTGTAAGCAATGTACATCAAACTGAGCATGCAACAAAACAAAACAAAAATCATCCAGACAGATAAACTTGAATCAATCAATAAATCAATTCATCACCCAACCTTAATTTAATCCAAAATGTGATTTGTGTGTTTCTCAGGCTGCAGCATTAGTAGAGGAGGAGACCAGAAGATACAGACCAACCAAGAACTACCTGAGCTACCTGCCAACTCCTGACTTTTCTGCTTTTGAGGTGACAAAACACCCTCGGTCCCGAAAATCATCTTTAGAGCTTCCGCAGTGCCAAAAATACAAACCTGGCCTTTCCTCGTGCTCTAGACTGAAATTATGAAGAATGAATTTGATCGCCTTGCAGCACGACAACCAATGGACCTCCTGAGCATGAAGAGGTAAGTTTTGCACTATTGTGGTAAAAAAAAAAAAAAAATGCTTACTCTGATAAACAATACCTGAATTAAATTTTTGAAGACAAGATAACCTTCGCCGTTTTTTTTTTTTTTTTTTTTTTTAATCTTTGCCAAGAGGTTAAACTATCAACATGGTGACAAAGCAGTATACCCATATATCTGGCCAATAGGAGGACTCTTACATTCCAAAATTAGTCGCTGTAGTTTACTGGTGCGATGGTGCAATTAACAGAAGCTGCTATACAAAGTTCCGTGGTGTGACGCCGTTGTCCCGGTAAAATAAAGCAGCCCAGTAGACCTACCGATGTGATGGCCATGTTGGGAGGGGCAACTTTCATCAGAAGTAATGGCAAGCATGGGCATTAGCTTCACTCAAAAGGATCATCTCGTATCTACCTATTTATATTTATGGTTTTGTTTCATGGAGCGAGATCTCATGTAGTACATGTACAGTTCTCTCAGACATGCTATTTTTTGGTATAGTACACAGTTGTTGTTTTTTTTTTTTTTTTGTCAAGGTCTTATAAATGGCATCAAATCCCAAGGTGAAAAAAGGTAGTGAGCTAATATTGCACCTCATTAACATGAGCAGCTGCATGCCATATCCCCCCTCCAGCAAGGTAACAATTTTTTAAAACAATTTGAAGCATTCATGTGCATATATTTACCATAATTATGTACCGCACTGGGTGTTTTTAGGCCACAAATGAAATAGCAATCATTTTGTACTGGATTTGGTGTTTTGAGGCCATTAAAAAAAAGGGCTGCCCACGATTTTCGCAGACAGAATTTCTAGCTGAAGTATTGAAATATTTCAACCACTGTTCCCATTACTTAGACCAGCATAAGCAGAAGAAAACATTCATAGACTTTTCATCAAGTGATGTCGTCATTCCTCTGAAGGTATGAGCTGCCAGCGCCCTCTTCAGGTCAAAAGAATGACATTACAGCTTGGCAGGAGTGTGTGAACAACTCCATGGCCCAGTTAGAGCACCAGGCCGTTCGTATCGAGAACCTGGAGCTTATGTCACAGTACGGAACCAACGCTTGGAAAGTCTACAACGAGTACGTGAGGGTAACTGCTTCCTGTTGAAAAATTTGGGCTTCAATTTAACCAGGACTTTTCTCATTTTTCCTCCTGCAGTAACCTGGCCTTCATGATCGAGATGGCTCAAAAGGAACTGCAGAAATTCAGGTGAGGCCACCTAAAAAGATCTCTCTGGTGAAGATAAATGAACACGTATGTGTTTATCAGTTCATGTAACTTCTGTCACGCAGGAAACAAATTCAAGATTTGAATTGGCAGCGTAAAAATGACCAGTTAGCCGGAGGAGCCAAACTGCGAGAACTGGAGTCAAAGTATGTGACAAGCTGCACGTCTTTCATTGAATTGTATTAGTTTATATTCAGTTGGCTAAGTTTTGGTGCATCTTCTCCTCCCAACAGTTGGGTATCACTGGTCAGCAAGAACTACGAGATCGAGCGGGCCATCGTACATCTAGAAAACGAAATCGGTCAGCTCAGACAGCAGCAGGGCGATGAGAACAAGGAAAACATTAGGCAGGATTTCTGACTTCTTCCTACAATGACCTACAAAACTTTCTCATTCTTTGTCAGATGCGTCCCTTTTTTGTATTTTTTATTTTTATTTTTTTTTAAACAATGACAAAATAAAGTCAAAATGGAGGAAAGCCAACATTTGGAAAGGTGAGTCTTTGAGAACAGACTGAGGAGGGACCTTCACGATGCTGGATGACTTCCTATTTTCAGCCAAGAGCAGATTTGAAGTATGACGCTGGACCTGATTGATTGTTTCTCGTCACTTTGTCTTTTATCAGCAGCGCTCTTCATCAGCTCAATTTTTTGGTGCATTTTAATAAAGTCAACATTTATTTCCTAAAGTGGCATTTTTAATTCTATTATCCAAAACTTTTGTTTGGTTACCTTTGTTATTTTAAGTAAATGACATTTGTCTACTGTTTAATCTGAAGACACAGATAATTTAAACAATTATCCATGGTAGGAAACAAATATCAATATGCAACACTGAATATCTATAACTCCGTGAGCGTTTACATTTTCAACTGGTCACTTCTTCAACATTCCTAGGAAATCACAACATCCGATCACTGGAGATCCATTTTTAGAACGTTTGAATGTAAGTCAGTCGTCTTAGATTCCATTTTCCTGACATTCCAAATTGTGTCGATGTATTTGACCTGAACCAGACTCCACTTGCTATTCTTGGTCAATCTTCTGTGCTGGTGGCAAATTAGATTAGCTGAGTGGGGCGACAAGGTTTAACGTCACCTCCCAGTCCAATGACTCTTATCTCCAATGACACGAAACTGGCATGGTTCCTCTAAGAGTCGATACTTTCTAATTAGGTAATGTTTCCGGAATAATGGGATAAGTGAGTTATGCTGTTTCATCTCAAGGGGGTTCCATATCGTCCGTTCCATTACACTTGACAACCATGCAGTTACAACACCGCAGTCACCACAACCCCAATTTTGGGTTTGTGGGCATAATGCAATTAAAAAAAAATTTTTTTAAAAAAAGCAGATTTTAAAATGCCCAATATAATATTAAAGATTAGTTTGATCATTGCATCAATATATTTTCATAATTTTAGTAACATCCTGATTGAAGAAAGGTAATTATGAAAATGAAAACATTGATGACTACCGGTAATTTCTTTTAGAGCCAAAGGCACTGCATGGTCAACCGCATGTCTACTTTGTGTGAACATGCGAGTTACTATACCTTAAATTATTCAGTGCAGCCATTAGGGCCCAATAAAGAAAATATTCTAAATTGTTTCCATGCATAATGCAGAATTGTAATGTGGCTGTCCTTAGAAATGGAAAAAAAAACCCCACTGCATTTTGCCATTCAGCTCCTTTTTGAGAACAAGTTGTGCACAAAGTAGAGAAACATTTTCAGGTTGAGAAAGGTCAAATTAAGGTCGCCTGTAAAGGTTGTGAATTTTATGTTCATTCTAACATAAAATTCGTGGCAATGATGAAAAGCTGTGTGCCCATCACTGGTTTAAGGTCTCATCTTGCAAATGTTATATGACCAAACGCAGATTACAGGTGAGTTGTGACAGTCGTTACCCTAGCCCGAGGCACTGTGATGTCAACAGCAGGTGGCAAAATGGCCACCCCGATGAAAACAGGTGGATTTTTCTGCTTAATACAAATTGCACAAACACAATGTCATGTTTAGACTGGTGCTGGCACATAAAATATACTACTGTAAAGGATTTTTTTTTTTTTTTTACTTGATTTCCCCATTCCACAAACACAATGTCATGTTTAGACTGGTGCTGGCACATAAAATATACTACTGTAAAGGATTTTTTTTTTTTTTACTTGATTTCCCCATTAACACACACCCTATCTCTAAAAATGCCAGTGTCGCGTTAATAAAGGGCAAACACTCTTGGGTCTACACCCTCCCTTTATTTTTTTCAACATTTGGCAACCATTTGGTAATGCTCAGTTGTGTTGCTGTGAACTTGGATAACAAAATAAGATAGTATAAATTAATAATGTATGACATTATAGATTATATAGAATATATAGTCTGCATTTTGAGTACTTGTGACAAGGAGCATCACCATTTGTGGTCCGACTCTTGCTTTTTACTCTTTTGCTCAGATGAAACAAACAATGATCCAGAGAATCAAAATAAAGTCAGTCTGGCAGATTAAGCCCCCAAAATCCTTCATTAAATAATCGTGTGTTAACTGTAACCACACACCTGCGCGCACACAAACGCTAACAAAATCAGGCATTGAACTTGACGAAAACACAAGGAACTCTCAAAAATAAGGTCTCTCCTGGTGTGTCTTTTCCGATGCTCCCTCCACGTGTGCAGGCACCCTTAACGTTTGTCGAAAAGTCACCCACTGGGACTCTGTATCAAATTTGATTGTGCAAATCCTTGTGGAAAAACATCTTTCACCAGCAGTTTTTTTTTTTTGGTCCATGTGACAGTCTCATATACTGAGTGTGTTTAAAGCTGGTATCAAAGTGACAGCCTCTGGTAGATTCTTGTTCTGGTCCACTCTGTTGTTGAGGACTTTGAGTCGATTTCGGTCCTCTTGATGTTTTTTCTTCTTTTGTTTTTTCTCCTCTTTTTTCTGCTTGTTGGGCACCTGACAATGACAGACAACACTCTGGTCAATCGTTTTTAAGTCAGTAATGTTCGTCTTATAGTACAGTGGAAGTAGCTGGCAATACAGCCTGCCGCACGCACGCACGCACGCACGCACGCACGCACGCACGCACGCACGCACACACACACACACACACACACACACACACACACACCAAGACCTCAAGCCAAGGACTTGAAAATCCCAATGTCAAGTCAATATACAGCAATACATCATGTCAAATAATAATAGTGTTCCCTCACACTTAACTGACAGGACTAAAAAATATTTCATACATGTTTCTCTGACCTCCTTTTCATAAATGTATTCTTGTTTAAACCTGTTTACCATGAACTTAGTTCATTGGACCTCCATCTCTTGGATCCAGATTGTGGCCAGCAAGACAGTATGTTTTCTTCAATACTTACCAAAACTTGTACGCAAGGTTTGTTTAATAAACTATTGTTTCTTCATTAGGTTTATTTACGGCGAAACTGTCTAAATTGTTAGGCAGTTCTCTTGAATGTTCTTCTTTGATGATGAAATATATAGTGTTTATAGTGTTTAAAAGCCCCCCCCCCCCAAAAAAAAAAATCACTATTTGTTAAAAATGTCAGGATGACCTTTCAGTAGAATAAGATTAAAATGATTTGTGGGGAAAAAGAAAAGTCTGCTTTCTCTGGTCCATCTTGTGACTCTAAATTGATGTGCAAGAAAACGACCGCACCTGATGGGGAAAAACAACTAATCAGAGACAGAGGGTGCGGCTCACCATGTGTCAATCATTTCTCGTGCACTCGCAAGCACACCCTTGTTTGCTCACGCTGACCTGTTATAGCTTCAGCTGCGGCTAATGGTGGCTTGTTTACAGTCCTCATGCTAAGGCTGCTATTTTCCTGAATATGTTTCCGGCCATTTCTCAATTTCAAGAACGCAGAATACGGTCTGTCTGGTGAACTTGCAAAGTATGGTCTTCCTAAGAACGCTAGTTGCTCCGTAATTGGAACGGCTGTGTACTTATGAACTTTGCGCACCCCATGATTTTTTTTTTTTTTTTTTTGTAAAGACTTTGTCCCTAAATGTTTACAAAAACAAAAATATTGGGTTTGTCGCAGACTGAGCTGTCTTCGGTGTTAACATGTGCCCCTACCAATTTATGGTGGCTGCATTCGGGTGGAACAGGTTCTCCTCATCAACTGAAGAAGACACTAATGTTCCTGGTATTGTAGAACAGACTTCATCAAAAGTGTTTACTCAGTATTTCTTGCATCTTTCTCATTCCTAATGGTTGTCCGTCATTTGCAAATGTTCTTTGCAGCCAACGAGACAAACATCAAACATAATCTCTCTGACCCTGCATTCCTCGGTTCTCGATGGAGGCTAGTATCACATTGCTGGATTCTAGGGATGTTGGTGAAGGTTTTTCTTGTCTGCCTCTCTGACCATCCCCGAATTTCCACTGCTGGCGCTGCAAGTTCTGCGAGCAGCATAAATAAAACAACATCAGCACCATACTGATTAATTTGGCTCTACACATTTTTAACACCTTGGATGATATTTAGAATTCGGAACACCTCACACGACGGGGGTTGGGTATAATCGCCATGTGTGCTTCGTATTCTGAACGTGAGTGATTCGCTCGATATGGCCAGCACACATAGTGATATTTCCTCCGACAATCGTGAGTCACCTGCCGAAAAACAGGTGTCGGGGTTCAGTACCAAGACTGAGGGACTATGGTGCAACAGGGCATCCAGACTCAGGGAGGAAAAAAACTGATGCAAGGCTTTGTATAAGGGAGGCAGTGTGTGCACGCTGTGTTTGGGTGTGTAATATTAATCGCGGTACACTTAAATCCCAGCGTCCAATATATACCTGAATGCGTAGCCGACCACGGCTCTCTGAGTTGTCGCCGATGCGCCTCACACTGTCGTAATGATCCCCGTAGCGGTACGCAATGTGTAGTTCTCTACACATCTGCTTCTCGGTACCATTTATCTGACAGCCCAAAAAAAAAAAAACATGAACCGAAATAGTTAAGATAGTCTTGACATTACATATGGTTGTTTCTGTGAAAAAAAAAAAAAGTAAATAAATAAAGTCATGGCCTCACCTCCCAAAGTGGTGTGTTCAGCTGATGGATGACCACTTTCACCTGCTGACTGCGAGCAAAAGCCACGATTGCGTCATTGCCTGCAAATGTTCCAGGCTGTGCCAGGTTGGATACTATGCATAAAAGGAACAAATGTGTAGATATACATTTTGTCTTTTCATATCACGCATATCACGTAAGGTTTGGGATCCAAAATTGGCTGTGGGTTAGTTTTTATTGAGTTGCCGATCAAAGCAAACACACTGCAAAAGCCATTTTCATGATCATCACAGAGACACTGACTGACTTTCAAAAGGCTTTGTTGCAATAATGATGATGCTTATTGCAATAATTTATTTTGTCTTCTGTATCATGATAACGTTAGGTTGACGTGATCTATTTTAGTGATCTTTTTGTGTCTCAGAGAGGAACAAAATGTCTACCTTCGGTGTTATACCATGTCTACCTTACAGTTAAAGGTTCTGTGTGTTTTCTTTTGGAGTTCCTTTTGTGCTTCGGTGGATTTTCCCACATGAGTACTCCAACTTCCTCCCACATTCCAAAAGACACATGCGCATCGGTCTGAATGTGAGTATGAATAACTGTTTGTCTCTATGTGCACTGCGATTCACTGGAGAAGTTCAGGGTGTACCCCTCTTGCTGGGTCTTGAGCATCCTGAGTTTGGGAAACCCTGACTGAACATCAAATGCAACAATGTTAACGATGGGGTCATATTCTTACAGTGCTCTGTGAAGGGAATATCATCCTCAACAAAAGGTTCGAAGTCTTGTCGATGGGACATCATGTACTGGACAGTCTCCTGACGTAGCTCCAGATGAGATCGTGAGTGACCCTCTAACTGGTCTCCGAGAGCTCTGAATAAGCAGTTCCTGCAGGCAACATTTTGACAAAGTAAGAAATAGAAAAGTACAGATGCAGAGGTAATCAATACACAATTGTATTCATCGTGATTTTAACTTCAATCACAAAACAATCGGGATTTTTCCATAAGCATCCAGCCCTAATTTCTGAACGATTTCTGGAGGGAAAGATGATTTTGAGATGTGGTCGTTTTGAGTGACAAGTGTGGTCAACCAACAAATTAAACTCATATGTCAAGACAGCACTCTGTTTTCAGATGCAGGGATTAGAAATAAAATGTAGTCAGACAAATGAATTTAAAAAAGTTCAAATACTTGAGAAACCTACTGATAAAGAACTTCCTGCCACTGGTGGTCAGACAGAGCTGGAGATGATGCGGTGAAGGAACACAGAGCCACCCCCCGCCCCCCCAACATCCCCCCGACCCACACCTCTGGTGTCCTTGAGTAAGACAGATACCCTGAACTGCACCCAGAGTGTTAAATCACACCATATTCCAGTGTGTGCGACAATTCGTGTATGTTCGTTCAATATGGTGATGGGAATTTAACACATCACAAGAATGAATAGGAAGAGGAACATGTTCATAACAATAAAGATAATTCTTTCTCTTTTAAATATTCAGTGACTTACCCATCACCGGGGACCTCTCTCAGCTTCAGCCCCATTGCCTGCAGCTGAGTGGAGAAACTCAGAAACTCTGCTCCTTCATCGTCATCCTGAGGATGATTCTTACGGGCCTTGGCGAGGGCCCTACGTGCTGCCCGCTCGTCTCTCTTACGTTCCAGTTCATTCTTCTTGTTGCTCCGTGAAAGCTTGGCTGTGTGTTTTGTAGACATGTTACGTGACAGCCCTGCAAAACCAGTCACAGAATTACAGAAATCAAGGTGAGGCAACAAGCAATGAAAACAAACTGATTGCTGAGACTAACCCCAAACAAATGACATTAATCTCTATAACGTAATGAATTTTAGTTTGTACTTGATGCTTAAAAAAACTTTCAGTGTAAAAAAACAACTGATATAAGAAAAGGAAATCATAAAAATACAAGATTAAAATGATTAAAAAATGTGAAATATCGAAAGAACCATACATCAAAAGAAAATAATACAACAACCATAAAAGTGACTAGAATTCAAAAGAATTCCTTCCAGCTATATTCATGCGGTGAGGTGGTTTGCTTCCATTTATTTCTTGAGTATGACAAGAAACGGAAGCAATTTGTTGAAAGGACTAAATACAATTCTAATTACCTCAATAGTAATCTTTTTCAACAAACATCACAATTATTTAAGTAACACGGACATTTCGTTCAATAACTATAACGCCACAGGGGTTGATTGTAATAGAAAATTGATAATGTTGGTGAAAGTCATGTGTTCAATCGTATCATCTTTCACATCTATGCTAGCAGCTAGCACATGACAGCTCGTTATTACGTAAAAAAATCACCGTAAAGCCACCTTACTCCGAAAGGCGGACAAATGGAGGTTCAAACACAGTTTGTAAGTGTTGTAACTTACTTTAACTCGATTAAGTTGAAAAGTGCGTTTGAGTTCAGAGTAATATGATTGTCCTGCTACGTCACTCCAAATGGTTGTTTGCTTCCGCATACGTCACCCGGAAGTAGTGCAAATCCGAAACTCCTTCACTGCAAGGTAAAATAAATAAATAGTAAGACTGTCGTCAAATTCAACAAAACTCCAATTGATGTAACTTTGTCATCAGTACAATTGGCTAATTACAATTTCCTCTTTTGTTATATCCGATGTGATATTAATATTCAAATTGCAGACACTGACTCAAAAAGGACACACCAGTCAGTGTTTTAAGCAGGGGTAAAAAAAAAAAAAAAAAGCATTCCACTTGCTGCTGTTCTCAGCTCTTCGCAAAGCTACTCGTCATCTTTTCCTGATGACTCCACACAGTTGGAGAATGTGATGTGGAGGAGGCGTGGGATGAGAAGCAGTACACTGAATGTTTGCTAAATCAAATTCCCAGTGAGACAAGAGCATAAAAAATGCATCAGTAGAAGGATGCAGTACATACCTGTACAACTACACACGTAAGTGAGTGTTCTAAAGGAGCATTGCTTGGAAGCAGCTGTCATGGCTTCAAAGCTACCCATACATGTGCTGCAATCAGCAGTGGCCACCTGAGTGGAACAGAAGAGATGTCAGCCATGTGGGCAACTCATCGTTACATTTGTCCGTATACATGCTGCATGAGTGAGCCTTGAAATAACAGCTTGAAAGCTTGAGAGGTTTATATATCATGAACGTGACTGTATAGCACATAAAATCTCATTTTACAGGCCTCTCCAGTGAGTAAAGTCAAAACAGTGGATAGATTTGACTGTTGATATATGACAATAAATGACACAAAAAGACTTGAAACTTACAGCTATCGCGGGGTGGAATTTGTTTCAGGACAGTCTAAAGCAATGTTAATGATAATGTAAAAAAGCTTTATGTTGGCGACCCCTGCTCTGTATGATATGAATTGCGAGGGTGACCATTTTTTGGCGAACTGTACTCTGCCTCTCACCCAAAGTCAGCTTAGGTAGATTCCAGCTGGCGTAATGCACAGATGAATCATAGTGTTTCTCAAAACACTTCACATTTTTACTATGTTGTTGATTTTTTTTTTTCTGAAAATGCACATCTCCCTTCCATACCCATTAAAACAGGGAGAGAAAGTTCAGCCAAATAAGTTAACAACTTTCGGATGAGTGTTATATATGCCTTGAAAAGGCAGGTGCCTGGTGTGGTGGCACGTGCCACATGTCTCGGTGTGAGCTGTGGGTGACAGCAGCTTCTGCTGTTCTTTCAGCATTCAATAAATGTCTTAATAGTGCATTGACAACTGTAGCTCTCCCAGCATTGAATTTTCTTACGCAGTTGACCCCTCCGATTCACAAGGGATAAGGACCAGCCCGTGAATAATGAAAATCCTTGTATAATCGGCGACCACTGATTTCTTTTTTTTTGGGGGGGGGGCGCCCCACACACACACACACACACACACACGCACACACACACACACACACACACACACACACACACACACACACACACACTCACACACACACATGCTGTCTCCCCCCCAGTATAAAGTATAATTGCCCATCCATGACAGTAGGTGGCAGTGGCATTCAATTGTCTTTATCTCAGTCAAATTGATGCACTTCATATATACATACATACATATTCATAATAATACATTTACAGTATTCTTTGTTGAAAGTTCATTTACTTCCCTTTCTTTTTTTCTTTAACATTAATAAGGATACAAAGTCATGCAGAGGTGTACTTCTAAAAATTTTAGAGAAGAACGATACTATTTATAGTCCCGGCAGAGAGCCGGGGGCGCGCAATGCTTTGTTCTTCCTTGGTGGGCGCAACGGAAAATAATTGAGACGCACTGCGCTAAGGACAACTGCAAAAACCTAAATTGTGCATGCCATTTAATTGTGCAGGTGTACCTAATAAAATGTCCTGTGTGTGTAGCGAAGCATTAACCCAGCCCTCCTCTACCCCTCCCTCCCCTCCACGCCGCCCACCATGCAGTGGTGTGCGCGCCCCGTCGTTGGAGTGGTTGCTGGTCTTGGTCTGAGCCGCTACTGCTGGTGGATCGAGGATGGGTTAGTCGTCATGTGCGTGTGGCTCCGGGCATCAGTACAGCTTGATTCGGTCCTGGACTCAGGGCACAGCGTGAGTCTAACCAGCTCGCAGAATTTGGCCATCTCCATGTCGACCGAGAGGGGAGTCGTCAGTGCACATTTTTGACGCATCCATCCGGGGGAAAGTCACCGTTTTGGCCCCATGGAGGACAGACTTTGCCGGTACTGAGGCGGAATATCCCGGGCGGAGGGAGAACGGAAAGCGAGGCATCCCTTTTTGCCAGGATACCTTTTCATTTTTGTCCATTTGATTTTTCAAGATGGATTGAGAAAAGATCGGATCTTTTTGCATTCTTAATTAGGAGACAGCCGCTGAGCCCCATCCGAGACACCGGGGAGGGGGTGTCGTTGGACGGCGAGGGCCCACTGCTGCTTCCCGTGGAACGGAGGAGGACACCGGAGGAGTAAGACAGGGAGGGAGGGGTACCCCGGGTAGTCTACATCGGGAGCCAGGGGCTGTGCGGCGGCTCCATGAGGAGGGAGAGCCCTGCAGAGCCCAGCCGGAGTAGAGAGAGAGAGAGGACCAGTGGTGGGCCAGTTTGGAAGTTTGGATGCATATGATCACAACCACCATGATTTTTATGATTCTGGGTGCTTCAGTTGTAATGGTAAGACACACACCCGACACATGCCCCCCACGCATGGTAGAGGGGTTCTACTAATTCGAGTTGAATCAAACGCAACCTTCCAGACGCTCAATTTAAGTTTGCTTGCCTTTATAATCACCTTCCTTCATAAATAAATAATCAAGTTTCATCCATGCCTCCTCCTTCTTCTCCCCATCCTCCTCCTGCTCATCTTAGAATCTGGATGGTCTTCTCTCTCTTTATAACCTCTCCTCGCGAGGGATATTTTTGTCTTGTGCTTTTTTTTTTTGTGAGAGAATATAGATCCCCCTTTCTAAAATTTTGCTCGTCATGTCCCAGCTGACAGGCATGTGTGTTTTCAGGCGATCGCCTGTTTAATGGACATGAACGCACTACTAGATCGCTTTCACAACTACATCCTGCCACATCTACGAGGGGAGGACCGCGTCTGTCACTGCAACTGTGGAAGGTAATAAACGCCGTCGTGTGCGGGCGTGTGTGTGTGGGCGTGTGCGTGTGTGTGTGCGTGTGCGTGTGTGTGTGTGTGTGTGTGTGTGTGTGTGTGTGTGTGTGTGCGCGCGCGCTCGCGATGCTCTTCTTTTCATGCTTTACCCGTTGATTTGTTATGGGGAGGCCCGGGGTGGGGGGCGGGGAGTGGTGGGGGAGCTCCGCAAAGCTGTCTGCTGCCTCCGTTTATTCCAACACAGAAGATATGCACTGGTGGTCGAGGCGTGTTTTGCATGCGTCGACTGTATACGCCTTTGCTGCATGCAGCCTTGCCAAGGTGTGTGTCGGAGGCGCAATAAAAAGGTGATGGAGTGTGAGCTTCAAGTGCACATGCACTCGATACGGGCATCAAAAAATGAAAGCTGGCTACGATAAAAGGGTGGTGGATGAGGTTGAAGATGTGGTAAGAGAGAGTGTAATGTTGAGTGTTGGCGGGGTTAGCAGCAGCAGAAGCAGCAATCAACTCATCCATGTATTCATTAATGTGCAGTAGAATGCATTTCTATTAACTGGAAGGGTGTCAGATACTGCAGGGCAGACATTGTCCTCTTTTCTGGACTGTTGCATCCATTCACACTGAAATTTACATTAAAAACAGCAGGCTGCATACACAGTATAGTTGCCACAGGATTAGGTACACTTTTGAACATAAGTGCTGTATTGAAAAAAAATCTGCCTTAGCAGACAAAATAATACTTTTAATATAACAGCATCTTTACAAAGGGGATTGCAGGTATTTTGACCTCACTCCAGGTAAGTCACTTGTATTTATGTAGCACTTTTCTGATTTACTGATAGAATAGTCATGCATACAATTCAGAATTTTACATTTTACAGTTAAAGGGTGAGTTTGTATTTTTTTAAAAACTCGCTTTTTGCCATGTTTTTAAAACAGTCATTGTTACCCGATTAGTTTGTAGTCGTAGTAGTAATCGTTGTTTTTGTTTTCTTTTCATGACTTCATTTGAGGTGATGAATGTTGTGTTGACCTGTCAGTGAGTGTGTTTGTGGAAATGGATTTGACTTGTAAAAAAGGGTATTGACTTGATAAGCTGTGGTTTCAGCCTACGCCACAGGTGTCAAACTCCGGTCCTCGAGGGCTGCTATCCTGCATTTCTTACATAGATCCCTCCTGCAACATACTCTATTCAAATGATTAGTAAGAGTTTGCTGATGGTGGTATCTTTTATAATATAGTGGAGGGGCAAAGAGCCCAAGAGAGGCCAGGGATCCTTTTTTTTTAAAGATGATATTCATTATGTACTACAGCAAACTTTAATGACTGTTTTTGCAAAATGACAAAAGTGCTATTTTTTTAAAATAGCAAAATCTCCTTTTAGCACAAGAAAAAACACAAATGTAACATATAAAAATAAATACCACCTCCCCAAAGAAGCCCAAAACATTAAAAACAATCTTGTATTACTGAAATGTTTGCCAAAACAAATGTGTTTTTAACTACTTTTTAATCATTTCCAATTGTCTTTACTCAAAAAAGAAGGGTGTTCCATAATTTGGGGGCAACGGACTGCCAGCCTCTAGTACCTTTAGTTTTTAATTTTCTGCAAGCTCCTTAAGTGCTTTGTAAAAGGCAGAGTGCAGTCACTGAACAAGACAACAGTCACTGAACAAGACAATAAAAAGAAAGACGATCCTAAAATGAGCTATGGTGCAAGGATGACAGGACAGGAGTGACGTGGCTGAACCTATTAATCAAAAGTATTAATGTAACTATGTGCTTATTATCGAGGTTGCAGCCTGTGTAGAACAGGACTGCATGATAACAAAGCCGTTCCTCATATTTCGACCCTCTGTAGGAAAACAAAGTGGCCCAAGTTTTACAACTTCCCTCAGAAAATTTGAGGTACGAATCACAGAGTAACTCTGTCCAATTTCTATTGTGCTTATCCCTATTTGGGGTCGCAGCCTCGCCCAGCTGCTTGGGTGAATACACCCTGGATTGGTTGGCAGCACGTCGCAGGGCACAAATAGACGAACAACAATCCACTCGCACAATCAAACCTATATATGGACAATTCCAAGTCAACAATTAACATCACATGTTTTGGAATGCCAGTGGAAGCTGCCATTTTAGAGAATACAGTAAATTCTCTAAGGTTGAACACAATTTGACTTGGCTTCAGCAACATTTTTTTTTTACCCCATAAAAAATAAGGGAAGTAAAAATAAACCATTAAAATGTTGCCATCATAAAACATTATTTACTGAGCAATATTTTCAGCATTATTTTAAATTTCTAACGGTCACACACATGTACAAATGGTTAAACCCTTTTGGTTAGTAAGATATCAAGGCGGTTAAACACTCAGGGCTCTATTTTTATGAATGGCATAAATGTGGCGTGACACACAGCGTAACTCTGCACAGAGGCAGGTTAGACCCAGTGTTGGTAATTTCACAGTCAAAAGCAGGCCAAAAGATCTCAGAGAGGGAGGCCTGCAATGCTGTGGTAATGGTTTCAGCTCTCTTCAATCACGTTCAATCAAAGCGGTTCCTTTCATTCTTTTTTAAAGTGGCTCACTAGTCACTAGTCGGGCGTTAGAATCTTAACATGGCGGACAGCACATCTGCACCGTGAAGTGGGCAGTTGGAGACTGCCCAACATCGATCAATCATGTGCCCTCCCTCAAAACTGTGCTGGACAGTAAGATGATATATATTTATATATATATATTTTTTAATTGATCATATATGGCGTGTGTACCTGTTATTGTGGCCAGTGAGTGTGTTGCTCCTTGTCGGTCATTGTTTACATCACTCGAGTATGCATACGAATGCCCGCCCCATCGATATTCGGTCAGTTTGTCTGGCGCGTGACTTGTGCAGACGTGGGCTGGTCCACCTGAGGAGTGTGGACGTGTCACGGTGCTCACACGACTCACCTTGTCAGCCTGGAGGGGGCAGTCAGTGTCACTTTATTTGGCAACCGCAATCGCTCTGCTGTTCGATGAAGCCTGGCATACGTCAGCTGGCTGTTTGTTTGTTTCTTTGATTTTTCTTTTAATTCACCTGTTCACATTTTAAGGCATTTTAACAATCTTCCTTCATCTCTTACAAAATATACATATTGGAAAAGGTTTGATTAAGAGCTTGCAAATATCGCAAAAACCTGCAATTTGAACGTGGTTGTGAATACTCTTTTATCCACTGTAACTATGCTAAGCAAGTATTCTTCCAACATGAATGACAGATTTGTTGCAAAAATTATTAAACACATTACAAAATATATGGATCAGCATGTTTAATGCAAATATTGTCTTGCTACATGTTGTGGATTGAATGGATAATTAATGATGTTCGATTTTATAGGGATTCAAATGAAGCTTGTTTGGAATACTGTGCTTGTACTATCACATTTATCTTCATATTAGAATACTGCATGCCAAGACGCATTGTCTAATACCATTCGGTGTGCGCTTGACTGGTGTTAAACTGAATGACAATGAAGCTTCTTGTTTGCCAAACCCGATGAAGATGTGTTTTGGTGTGAATGGAATTTGGTGGCTCTGATTTCCAGGATTAGATTTCCAATTAAAATGGGAATCAACAGCATGCAAATCGGAGCTGAAGACATGATCAAACGTTGAAAGCGAGAGCCACACATGAAACAATCAGGAAGAACAAACTATCAAAGGCTCAAAGGAATTTGACCAAATAGAACAAGACTCGAGTGACTGTGTTAGAAGAAAGAAACCTGCAGTGACAGAAAGGGACGACACATCTGTGAGAGCATGAGGGATTACAGGGAGGTCACAAGAAAAGTTTCAAATTTAGATAGTAGGTAGTTAAGTTCAGGAGTCAGCACAGTGGTAGGGTAGTTTGTATGTCTTCCTCACAGTCACAGAAGTTTTTTGGGGGCGCTCCTGTGGAGAATTTTTTCCATGGTATGGGGACAACATAGAGTAAATTTAGGTACCTTATCATGAAGATTTTTAATTTTCAATAGCTTTGATGCCAGTATAAGCTTTTTTTTGGTCATTGAATTAAGAAGTGGTCAAGAGGTTCTGGGTTTGAATCTCAGCTCTTGTGAGGTTCATTGAGTGTCATGTTCTTTTTGCTTGTGTTTGAGTCCCAGCTCGAGCGGCGGGCGTTTACCTTCAGCGGCGCACCTGTCTCGCATCATGATTATACCACTACTTAAGTACTGTCATTCCGACCACTCAGCATCACATACTGTAATTCGCTTTCTTCAAGCCATTGTTCCAAGTGCCATATTCTCGCTGTTCCATGATTTTGCCTTGTTTTTTTTTTTTTTTTTGTTTTGTTTTGTTTTTTTTTGGGCCACGTTTTTGTATCGATTCATGCAAGTAGTGTTTTTGGTTCTTACTTTTATTCACGGTTTGTACCATACACGTTTTGGGGTCCTCTTGTCCTTTCGAGACAAGCTATTTCAGTTTATATTCTCCTTGCCTTTTGCAAGCACTTTTTGTTCTTTTCATTTTATCCTGGTTCATTGTACCAGCGTCATCATTTGTAGTTTGTCGGCCTCACGCCTTTTTCTGTAAATAAATATTTTTGGTCAAAACCTTTATCTGAGTCTACGTTTGTAGAGTCAGATTCTGTCCGGAAAACTTCCGGACATCCTGACAATTGAGGATGCTGGTCCATAGGTGTGAATGGGAGTGTAAATGGTTGAAAACAAGCACTGTAGAAAATTGGATGGCTAAGACAGTAGTAACACGTTATTATAATTTTATGGGCTACACTATTAATGACATAATACACCCTGTATTATGTCATTAATAGTGTAGTGGTTCTGCTGATTAAGTGATGGTGTGAATATGAATGTGAATCATTGTCTGTATGTGCCCTGTGATTGACTGGCGGCCATCTGGGGTGTAGTCTGCCTCTTGCTAAGGTAGGATAGGCTGCAAATAGTACAGAAAATGGATGGATGTATATTGATGGCATTAATATAATTACATTTTCGAGGGTGAAAAGCTTTCTACAGATAACATTGGTGCTAATTTATTGCTAACAGCATGTATGTGTCCTATTGAAGTGACTAACTTACTGGAAAACTCATAACATTAGTACAGACTTAAAGCGGAAGTCAAATCAAAAATGTTATTGAGAGTAATATGTTCTAAGCACCCCTACTAGTCTAAACACAGTATTGTGATTGATATTGTATTTGTGGAAGAAGCAGAATAACCCATGCGTTTTAATCCATTCGGGGGGGTGGCCATTTTGTCCTGTACTGCCATTTGTTGTCAACTGAAAACGACACTACAATGCCTAAGGGCTCAGGTTACGAACGTCACTTGACCAGACCCAGAAAACAGGTGTGCCGTGAAAGTCATGGAAGTGGCCGTACAAGACAAAATGTCCGCTCCCTGAGATCGATAAAAATGGTTGTAAAATATTTTATGTGACTTCCCCTTTAAGCCTTACAAGGCTTTTGAACAGACCTGTACATAGCACACAGTAGATCTAACAGGCATCCCTCTTTTCCGACAGGCATCATGTCCACTATGTCATTCCGTACGATGGGGACCATTCCCTGGTGGACTCCTCAGAGAACTACTTTGTCAGTGACAGTGTGACCAAGCAGGAGATGGACTTGATGCTGGGCCTTCTGCTGGGCTTCTGCATCAGCTGGCTCTTGCTGTGGCTGGACGGCATCCTGCACTGCGCCGTCAGGGCCTGGAGGTCGAGCCGCTACTACGGTAAGATGCCCTTTGGTCCTGGATCCACTCGGCTCTCACTGCAGACAGTGTGACGTTTGATACTTTGACATGGTGAATATGGAGGTTGAAGACGAGTCATTCTGTGCAGCTGTTTTGAGGAAATAATGAAAATAGAAATCATTTGCTCCAGCCTTCATTAACTGTACAAGCATTTTGACAAGTGTATAAATGATTTAACCACTGTTAGTAAAACATGTAAACAATAAAGCTGTCGGTCGTAAATGGCAATTTATCTTAAAGACGCTGAAAACGGAACATACTGGCACCGTTAAACTGTTTTTCACCATTTTTGTTTTCCTATTTTTTGTGGGCGTGGTCCCACTTTGGCATTTAGCATGAATCAACCCCTTCACACCCCCAATATAAAAAGTGCATGCACCTTAATTAGCATCAGCAGTTGTCCGGCGCACTTGCGATATATGTACAATATTATTACCCGGCCCTTTTCTGCCAGTGTGGAGTTAGCTAGCGTTGTCAACACCTCAAAAATGTACCTTCCCTGGATGCCTCAATTTACTGAACTAAACTTCACAGAGTGCACCTACTTTGCTGGTGTTCACACCTTAGCCTGACGGTGACAGTAATGTGACAGAGGGAGCCCTTGATTCAGTCAATTGAGTCGATATTGTTATTTGTTCTATATGTATGTGTTACTGCCATTTTTATGCTAACGCAACAGTTGCTTGATGGTTTAAAATGACCGTAATAGGGATGCTAATATCCATTAGCCCGTTAGTCTCAGGTGTTTCCCCTTGAATGTGAGCATTAAGCTAAAGATGGGAAATATTGTCATGGCTTGGGCCAATGCAGTCCCAACATTTTTCTGTAAAGGTAACCTGCATCTCTCATCATCTCAAGATGAACAATGAGCAACATGTCAGACTTGATGTTTCCTTTTCTCAAAGGATCAAGTCGATACCAAAACAAAATTTGGGCGCACAGATGTCGAGAAAATGGACATTTTATCTCGCTGATGATTATCTGCTGTCAAAACAATTGATCATTCATCTGAGCAACCTTGTCAGTTCAAATATTGCTCAAGTGGCACTTTGTGAGCTGTAAATTCTCCGTGGTGCACATTTTGACGCTTCTTTCAGAGCTTTATTAAACTCTATGTCAGTGACCTGTACATCTTATGAGATGAAATGTAAAATACATTAATGCATGAGTGACAAGAGGGTAGAAGTAGGAGCACTGTAGGATCCAATTTCTGTTTCTCAAAAGTCAAATTTCCATCCATCCATTTTCTCAAGTGTGTATCCTGGAGTCCATCCCAGCTGAGTTTGGGTGAAAGGTAGACGAAACTGGACTGGATGTTAGTCAAACACAGGGCACAAATAGAGACAGACAGTCATTCACACTCCTTTTCAGGCCGTCACTGAGTGCAAAATGAACCTACACAGCACACTAAAGTCAGGCGAGTGAAGCCCTTTACTATCAGTGACAGTTCAGTACCCACAGTACTAATTATTTGACTCCAGTGTAACCCTTCGTTCTTTTTTTAGTTTCAGAAAGTACACAGATGTAAATACAAGTCATGCTTCTGGTATTGTTCAGGCTAGCAAAGAGGGCCTTTCTGGCCCTGCACCACCAATTTTTGTTACCCGCCTTCGTATATTTATATGGCCTAACGGTGACCCCAGTCCCACAATCTGCATCATCATCAACATCACCATCTTTTCACGCCATATGCTTGGATCGAATTAAGCATATCTGTGCCTTTATTTTCCTTTTTCCCTGATAGTTGCTCAATATGTTCTCTGATTACACAATAGCCACTGAGCTGGATAATACAACATCCACAACATTCTTACGTTGGAACCACCATCTGCTTTTGTATCTAAATATGGAATGTTTTCAGTCGTTTGGCACAAATTGGCAGGGGAAAAAAAACATCCATGATGACAGAACATTCTGTGCAAGCTGGGGCTTCAGTCCCTCGGTTTTTTTTAATTAACAGAAATGTTGGTGATGCTGATTAACCTCAAACTTTTGGGGATTTCAAATTGGGTTTTTTTCTATAGGAAAGAATGAAAATAGAAATATTCTATTCCAGGGACAACTGTTCCCATTATAAAGTCTTTGTTTACTGTACACACAGTTGTACTGTACAGTTGATAAAAGCAAGTAACAATTGAATTTAGTTGTGAAATAATTTGTGCATTCTACTTTTTAACATTTTACTATTCTTAGGGTAGAGTCAAATACATAAAGGCAGCATGCACATTTGCCTGAGAGTTCTGAGGTTACATTTGGGCAGATTTTTTGCTTTCCTTTGCAAGGGAAACCTTGAAATACTGTATAAGCTGTGTACGCTGGCAGTGAACTCAATTCAACTCACTTTACAATAAGTATTACTTTGGCTTCAAGATGTTTCATGACATTCTCAGTGGAATTCAACTGTCACATTAGAATTAAAAAAAAAAAAAAAGAATTACAGGTTGTTTATTTCTAAAACAACCTACTTTTGCTTCATGGAAACGCTGTGTAGCCAAATGCTCACAAACAATTCGAAACACCATTGACATGCTAAGAGTTAGCATCGATATCGGTTTAGAAGCAACGCATTTGACCACAACACATTTTGAAAGTTTAATAATACCGCTTGGCATATATTCTTTATTCTCGACAAAAAGTGACTAATCTTACAGTATCTTACTGGGTCACTTACAATAGTAGTAGAAAAACAACCCTGTTCTTCTTTGTGACTGCATGGATGTACAGGAAGCTATTATACTGCCTCCCCCTGGCGGGCACACTCTGAGGAGCAGCTTAATGGAATGTAGCATTAAATCTTGAGGCACAATTTGTTTAATCTTTTACATTCTATTTAATGATGTTACTACACTATGTTTATATCAAGTATATTATACAGAGAGCTATTTCAGACACAAAAATGTTGGGTTTTTAGGGGGGTGTAGGCTGGGATGGATTACTTTCCATTTTCATTCATTTCAATGGAGGAAGATGATTTGATGTTTTGATTTACTAGTGTGGTCACTGAATGACTTAAACGCGTAGCTCAAGCAGTTAGAATAGTTTTGGATTTTTCATGATAGGTTTTTTTATTCTTTTCATTTTGATGTGTAATAAAGTAAAGGGAACTAAAATCCCCAGAAGACTCTTTGACCTTTTCCTGTATGGACGTACAGCAACACCGAAATAAATACTTGTTCAAGCTCACATATGATATTAATAGACAAAAACTAAAACTAAGGCCATTTTAACTATAGTTATAACTTTTGTTTGATTTATAAAGCATAAGTTAATTTTTGTTTTTTAAAAGATATGAAAATGTTTTTTGAATTTTAGTGTTGGTTATTTTGTTAGTTTTCGTAAACTATAACAACAAGATTGAATAGCAGTTCTATTCATTCTTGTCCATTCAACCACATAGAAGGACAAAAAAGTGAAAAAATAAAATACCCATTATACACTGCATGCATTTAATGTTGATACGAGATAGTTATTATACTTTGTAATACAAAATGTTAGGATACTCAGAGTCACCTATGAGTGTCGGATACAACATTCAGTGCATTAGTGGACAGAAATGCAAAAGCACTCAAAAAGTGGAAGCATCCGCAGAGGATGACAAATTTTTTTTTTTTTTTCATTTTGTGCAGGTTGGGAATGCCCCCTGTGTGTGTGTGCGTGCGTGCGTGCGTGTGTGCGTGCGTGCGTGTGTAAGTGCGTGCGTGCGTGCGCGTGTGTGTGTGTGTGTGTGTGTGTGTGTGTGTGTGTGTGTGTGTGTGTGTGTGTGTGTGAGGTGGCAAGAGGCTCAGGATGAAGGTGCTGTCACGTCTCCACCCCCACTTACACACCGCTCTCTCCTCCACCCGTTCTAAAAATAGATTGAGAGTGAGTGAACAGCTGGAATGGCAAGTGAGGAAGATGCACACACACAGATGTGTGCACAAACACATGAGGATGTTGTGATTGCCTCTCCACCTCATTTTTTATATGATGGTTCATGTTCTATAAATATAATATCATTGGCAAGAAGGAAACAAAAAACAAGACAACAAAAGTTAAGTACCTGCCCTCAACTTAAAAACATAAAAAATTAATAAAATACAATCTATTTTCCAGGCCATGCATTGTCATCTCCACGCTTCTATTCAAATGAGAGACCTGTCTTTGCTTGCCCCCCTTTTCCTTTGGATACCCTTCAGAACAGTCCTTGTGGACAGCATGGCCCATTCGAAGCTATAAATAACTCACCCCCCCCCCTACATCATGCACACACACCCCATCCTCGCTCAACTTCACCACCATGGCCGCCACTCCTCCTCCTCCTCCTCCCACTCATCCGTTAGCTGGGCCAATTGTGGTCTCGGCCCTTCCCTCCTCCTGTCTCCCAGGGCCTCGCCTCACCTCCTTCACTTTAAAACCTGAGTGATTGAAAAGTGAACATCTCTGCCCCACTCCTCACCACACACGCCCAAAATTCATCAGTGTTGGCCTCCAGGTGGCCAGTGGTCCACACCTACGTGGCTTTTATGTCATCAAATTGTCGATGTTGCGCAGAACTGCAGTTGAATGTTTTATACAATTTGAATTCTGAGATTCCTGTTTTTCACGTGTTACTACAGCTACTTTGGTGATGGGATTATGTCTTTTTTTTCTTCAATTTAGTGTCCTCTCTCCCTATAGACTGGCCTTAGATAATCACATAGTGTCATTCAGTTGAATAAATAAATGCCTCATCTCAAATGAACAGCTTTCCACTTGTCAGCTATAATTACGTGTGGTGCAATGAAAACCGATTTGAATGGGAAAATCGGTTTTGATGTGAGTGCATCGAATCAAAGCAAATCCACTTTGAATCGTATCGCACCCCATGTTTTGAGATACGTATTGAAAGGTCTTTTATTGGCAAGATTATCAAGATATTCACCCCTTGTGTGTATATATTCATTCAATTATTCATTTTCCGATCCGCTTTGTCCTCACAAGGGTTGCGGGGGGTGCTGGAGCCTATCCTAGCTGTCTTCCGGCAGTAGGCGGGGGACACACTGAACCGGTTGCCAGTCAATCGCAGGGCACACAGAGACGAACAACCATCCGCGCTCACACTCACACCTAGGGACAATTTTGAGTGTTCAATCAGCCTGCCATGTATGTTTTCGGAATGTGGGGGGAAACCGGAGTACCCGGAGAAAACCCACGCAGGCTCGGGGAGAACATGCAAACTCCACACAGGTCGGCCGGAATCAAACCCTCCACCTCTGCACTGTGAGGCTGGTGTGCTAATCAGTTGACCACTGTGCCGCCTAGTTGTACATTCACAGCTCATATCCTTCCCAAGAAGACAAAAAGTTCTCTTGACTGCTGGGCTGCAATATAATTTCAACCTTCATATCTATGATAGGATATCACAAGAAATAAATCCAGGACAGTGCACTCTGCCGGTGTGAGAAAGCTCCCTTGTACTTCCCAGAATTAAATGTTATTAGAGCGATGTAGAAGCTGGGGCTAAACGACCTCAGCCACTCCAGTCCAAAGTCTGTGCGAGTGCAATAAGTCATTTTTATGCTGCGCAAATGAGTGAAACTTTAATGCAAGCCATCCTGGGTCGTTTTGTGCAAGTAGCCCCTCCCAACGCACAAAAAGCTGCAAGGAAGATGTGCTTGGGAGTGGATTCAATTTTAAAACATTGATCATGTCATTTGTGTAGTTCACCAAATTGTCACTTCTGTAATCGGAACAATCTCGTGTTGTACCCAGACACACACACACACACACACACACACACACACACACACACACACACACACACACACACACGACAGCAGTGTAATCAGAGCATTATACCGTCTCGCATCTCTCTTCTTCAGATACGCCATCCTGGTCATGGCTGCCACAGTTCTGCAACCTTCGAGAGTTGCGTCGCAGGGCCCAGCTCCGACAGTTAGACGACTCAAGTGGCAACATGGTGCATATCAAGCAGAAGCTCTACCACAATGGCCACCCAAGCCCCCGTCATCTCTGACTCAACAGCAGAATCACAACCAACCAACCTGAGCGTGTCCGGCTGGAATCCTTCTTTCATCCGCCCCCAAATTTCACGGCACGTGGCCTCACAGGAATCCCCACGCACCCTGCATAACGTTACCCTCTGAAGAGCCCCAAGAGAATTTTCCGCAGTCCGAAGCAGGCCCCCCATCACCATCAGAGAAATGAAATTCCCAAATGAAGCAAGTTGGGTCCAACATTTTGGGAGCAGGGACAAAAACAAAACAAAAAAAAACATTTTTAAGGGTGTTTTTTTCTGTATAGAGACCTTTTCTGTGTTGATTGTTTAACTTGGCATGCTCTTTTAGAACAGGGTACGATGTGGGCAGTGTTTCCGTTTTTTATTTTGGGTGGGAGAGTTGTTGCTTTGGGGTGGGTGGGTGAATGCAACTCCTGGGTGGGTGGGTTTTTGTGATGTTAGATTGCTGCTTGTGTACATAGATATAAATATGGACTGGGGGGTTAAAAACAAAACAAAAAAAAGAGGAAGTGGGTTTGATAACTTGTTTATCGATAAGGATTGGCTTGTTGGTCCAAATTATAGCAGCAGAACAGGAAGATGAGTCTGTTTTAAAACTGGATGTGACACCATGTTAAATTCTGCCAAAAAAACAAAAACAAAAGAAACACAGATGAATTAGCTTTATCGTGAATTACCTGAATGTAGTATTTTTTTCCGTGTAAATATGTGAGGGAGAGGGAACGAAAAGGGTTGTGGTTTGGGTTCTCTTTGCTACATACAATTATCATTTCTGAGAATACACAGGAGGAGAACATGTGTGCTTCCTGTTTTCATGTACGTAGATCCCTTTTCATTTTTCTCACTTTTGTGTTGCCCGGCCAGTGGCCTCCTAGAATTCACAGAGCTCAAGCATAACTACCCAATGAAAAAGATAACACAAACTAAGGAAATTACTCCAAACACAGCACAATACGGATTATAGACCCTGTAAAGTGAATTCAGATATGTTTCTCAATACATTCTACAAGTTTAAAGACACAGCTGAAAACGTGCTAAGACTGACAATTAGCTAACACTCATTTGTGTATAGCGTGAAACTGTTTTTCACCTTTTAGGTTTTCCTGATTTTTGGCGGGGCATGAGTACAATGTAGCCTAGTCACACAATTTGGCATCAGGCATGAGTCTCTTCTCACCACTGAGAACGTCAATGCCTTCACTCACATCAGTGGCAATTGCATTACTGAGTTATTATTAGTTGGCTAAAGATTAGCTTATGAGCTAGCTGGTAGCTAGCGGCCTCTCATCGTGGTGTGGAAAGCTCTGTGACGACCCACCTGGGGACTATTCATATATTTTTGCGGCTCACACATGTAGATATGTGCCAGCATAAGCACAGTGTGATTTCACGCATTCTGCATACATGGCCACAGCGTTGTGGAGACAACAGCGAAGATGGAGACGACGGTTAACAACAATCTTCTCTGTCAAGCATTAAATCTACTAGACATATATATTTTTGCCCGGTGGTCAAGTGGTTAGCACGTCGACTTCACAGTGCAGAAGTACCGGGTTTGATTCCAGCTCCGGCATTCCTGTGTGGAGTTTGCATGTTCTCCCCAGGCCTGCGTGGATTTTCTCCTGGTACTCCGGTTTCCCCCCACATTCCAAAAACATGCATGGCTGGCTGATTGAACACTCGAAAATTGTCTGTAGGTGACAGTGAGAGTGCGGATGGTTGTTTATCTCTGTGTGCCCTGCGATTGGCTGGCAACCAGTTCAGGGTGTCCCCTGCCTACTGCCCGGAGACGGCTGGGATAGGCTCCAGCACCCTCTGCGACCCTTGTGAGGATAAAGTGGATCGGAAAATGGATGGATGGATATTTATTTTTACTTTACAGGGACCATAAGAGGTCAATTGGTCACGATGTACATTGTACTCTTAAAGGGGAAGTAAACCCCCAAGTTCTCTTTAGCGTAATATGTTCTATCCATCTCCACTAGTCGAAACATGGCATTCTGATTAATATTGCATTTGTGTGATATGAAGTAATCAGCAAAATCCACTCGTTTTAGCCATCTCGGGGGTGGCCATTTTCCCCACTTTATTTCAGCTGAAAATGACATCACAGTTGCTCTGGGCTCAGGTAACAACCAATCACGGCGCATCCGTTTTCTGAAGCTGAGCCATGATTGTTTGTTACCTGAGCCCTGAACAACTGTGATGTCATTTTCAGTCGACAGCAAGTGGAAAAAGAGCAACTCCCTGAGATGGACAAAAACGGATTTTACTGCTTAACTCATATTCCACAAACGCAATTCTAATCATCATGCTATGTTTACACTAATATGGCTACATAGAACTTATTATCGTAAAGAAAAATTTGGGGTTGATTTCCCCTTTAAGTAAACTCCACGCTAGAGGTGTCAACATTTATCGATTAATTGACAATAAATCCATTCTCAAATTAAACAACTATTTTAATAATTGAGTAACCATTTAGAGCCATTGTTTAACTTAAAATTGTCCAAATCCTCTGATTTCAGCCTCTCAACAGTAACTATTCTCTAATTTCCGTAGTCCTTCATGGAAGCAGTCTGATAATCTTTTCTTATATTCACAAGCATCTGCTTTTCCTTAATAATCAATAGATCAAGAATTCGATAGTGACAGCCCAACTCCACAGGTTATTGTTTGGGTCATATGACTTCTGCGCCACTGTAGACTTTATTACCACAACACACAACACCCTTACAGAAGGTAGTGTACTATGTCACATTCGTAAAGCTGTCGTTTATTATGGAGGATAAGGGAAAAGTCCGTTAAACGTTACAACGGTGACTCGAAATACTTAAAACACACAAATTTACTGTATGTAACTTCTCACCATCAGCCATGAAAGCGCAGGGAACCCTCACCAGATCCCCACTCGCCCACCCTCCTCCTGTCCAGACATTGCTGTTGTGAGGATGAAATGTCTGTTTTATTAAAAGTGCCATTGAAGCGCAGCAGTGACCTCTGATGTTTGATTGTGTCAGTACAACCACACTCAAAATTATGCGTGGGGTATGCGCTGCTGAGAATGAAATAGAAAGTAAATATTCATTTCACTTATTTTCACTGTATGACTACGGGGGAATGTGAAACAGAACTTTATCAGTGATAAAAAAAAAATTCAAGGAGAATAATTAAAATAAAAACAGCAAATGTTCTGGTACCACCAGCGAGTAAAAAAAAAAACTGTCTCAAAATTTAGGAGCAACTTACAACCCTTTTGGCGTAGTCTGGAGCCCTGATCTCGCAGTTTGACCTTATCATCAACAATGCATTGCTCAATGCCCACTGATCCTCCAATTTCTTTGTTTAAAAACCATTGCCCCCATAGGAAATAATAGTAACCTACTGTCAGGCAAAACTGTCACCACAATCCTGTTTAATTATTTGTATGAATAAATATATAAAGAAAATAATAATTCATCCTCACATAGATTTAAAAAACGTTTTAACATTCTTATGACAAAATTAAAAAAAATAAAAAATTCTTCATTTGATACCATTTAAAAAAAACATTCTTAATTTTCATGTACGTATAAGTATAAAATGTTGCTGCTTTCCTCACAAATTGTAACTTCCTCTGTACAGTGCATTATTCTCTACTCACTTTCGTCTCCGAACACATGTTGATGCTGCTCTTTCTTTTGGAAGAAGTGCTGCTCTTCTTATATCGCGACATCCCATGCAACCTCATCTATGACAACAATTTTTGGTTATTAAATATTTTTCCTGGAAAGTTTTGGACTCATCATGAATGTGACCTCGGTGGCATTTGAATTAATTACATAAGCTATTTACAATTTCTTTTCAACAATGCACAGCACTGTACACTAAGAAGATGAAGGTCACAGTGTATCAATGACATGTTCCTCCGCCCGCCAACATGGTTTCACCCAGCGTTCAAAAACTGCGACAGTGGTGCTTAGAAGTACATACAGCAGTTTCCAACACATCGTCGATGAAAGATAAGGAGGCCTGCTTCTCTTTCCTCTGTAGTCCTCCTGTGGAGAAAGTATAACACGGCTTGACAGGTTTGACATAGATTTACTCAGCCTGCAAATTTTTCCCACTTAGAAAGGAAGACACCGAACTTCCACTCCATAAAACACTCTTCCCTTCTAAGCGTAAAAGATGGCGATGACACAACCTGTCACCGATTCGACAGTCATTGTCACCATTTTGCTCAAGTTCAATTTGAACTGAAAGTTCACATTGCCTTTGTGGTTACGGTGGTTCCTTTTACGCTCAGCCTGAATGGGTGCAAAACTTCAGACTTCTGACATGAAACATTCACATTTAGTGGAACTTTGACATCATCAAGTTGCTATCGGCGTGACAAACACATTTGAATCAGGGACCTGTACAGGAGTCCGAAGTAGTTGCTGAAATAATTCCACATGATGGCAATCCGACGTTAATTTAGGGACTCGCAGGATGCCCCTACCTGACATCAAAGCTTTATGCTAGTGCATAAAGTGCATCTCCACCTTTTGTGTAGTATTGTTGCCTTGTGCAAATAATGGTATTCCGCCCCGGTCTGGTTTAGTTTGGTTTGGTTTGGTTTGATTTAACTTGACTTGACCCGACCGGACCATTTGGGTGCTAGTTGGATGGTCGGATAAGTCACCTCACCCACTTCAAGTGTTGGCAAGTCATGAGTCAACATGTCATGAACGATCATGATGTCACATCAAAACCAAACTTATCATCGCAAACTGAATAAAATACTAACTAGTTACGAAACCACTGATGATTGAAGAAATTATGTACACAGAACATGCCTTGACACACTACAGTATTTACGTTCTTATTGCCGCAAAGCATGCACGGAGTGCATTCAATTTCCCAGCGACGCTACATTATACAATACAATACAATACAATACAATACAATACAATACAATACAATACAATACATCCTGATTTATATAGCGCTTTCACAAGATTATATACGAAATGGTCATATATACTCACATAATTTAAATACACTGGGTATATATGCATTGTCATGTCCGTAGGCTTTGGTTACTAAAGTAACTGTACAGTCATACTGTACACAAAACTGACCTCGTCCACTGAGAGGCGTGGCATATACCTTCATTGCTATGGGACATATAATCATTTCTACCATTGGACGCTTTAGTTAACCGACTTGAAAAAAAAATCAAAAAATAACAAACGTGTATGTAAAAAAAAGTATTGTTTTTCTAATAAATGTACGTAGCGCCAAACAGCCATACGGTAGTCTGAAATAGCTGATGGTGATCACCTAGGCAACACTGGTGACGAGTTTGATTTTTTCAATGCGTCATTTCAATGCACCCTAACTGGGGCGGGGTTTAAGGTTACGTGTCTGTTCAGTTGAATCCGACAGTTTCACTCTCTTAGAGCAAAAATGTCGATACCTTGCGGCGCCTTGACCCGGAATGCTTTGGCAATCAGGAACTCTGGCATTTTGGTGGTAAGTCGACTTCAAGACCCCGTATTGACGTGTCTTTACTGGACACATGAACGTGTGAAGTTATATCATGGAAGCTCACATGGGATACAGTAGTTCCCGTTATCATGCGAGGCAATGTAATGTTATAGTTTATCATCATAATCAATTTTGCGTCGATATGTATTTGAACAACACAGGAAATAATAGTACCGTACAATAGTCTCTGTAGTTAGTCGTTCATTAGCAACTACTGTATATGGTAGGTCCTGAAATATTTTAAAAATGTTTTAGTGTAATGTAAATATATTATACAGCAATTACATCGTAAATTTATCAGCAAAAAGAAGTTGAAGCGCTTCTTAAATTCAGTCGCCATTGCCACAAAGACAGTTTGGTAACAAAGAAAGCAAAGTGATGTAACAAGAGCACGCAGTTCATGCTGGTGACCACTAAGGGGAGACTGTGTTACACAGAAAGCGTTACTCAACGGTCACGACGTTAGGGACGCTTTCACAATTGGATGCCCTCCGAGCAAGAGCCTTGTAATGTGTCGCAAGTTTAATTAATTTTTTAATTAACATTTTAAATTATTTTTGATTTGGAATTTAAAGTTATCAAGTAAAAGTATGTGTTAAGTTATTAACAACACTCTGCATCCTCCACTTGTACAGAATTACAAGTGTTGGCTAATATCGATTCAAGGGTGGAAAGTTAGCCCATCTTAAAGTCATGACAAGCAACACAACCTGTCAACGCTGACTGTTGTGTGACAGAAAAAAAAACCCTAATAAATTCAATTACACATCAACATCCCCTCACTGACAGTTTAATCTTATAGAGGTTTCCTGTACTGTTGTGTGACAGAAAAAAAAAACCCTAATAAATTCAATTACACGTCAACATCTCCCTCACTGACAGTTTAATCTTATAGAGGTTTCCTGTTATTTGTTGTCTGTGATGCAGATGGTGCGCAATGCCCAGACCTTGACTTCAACTGCTCCTGAACCCAGGATAAAGAAGTTCCAGATTTACCGCTGGGATCCGGACACTGCTGGGGACAAACCCCGTATGCAGACATATGATGTTGACCTAAACACGTAAGACATGTGACACATGGTGCTTCAGAAAAACAAAATAACAGGGGGTGCCACGAGATAGAAGTAATTGCCTTAACCACCCCCACAGTCAATTGGTACACCACGCTATGATTTTCTATATTTTTATAGACACAAAAATTGTTCACATTAATGTAAGATAGACCCTGCGATTGGCTTCGCGACCACGCGGTGTACTTTGCCTCTTGTTCAACATCAGTCAGGATAGGTCCCGCGTCACCTGTGACCCTTGAAAGTATAAGTGGTATAGCTACTGTAAATGATTGATGGATAGCAGACAGTTACATGCAACACAGACTTAGTAATTCCCCATTGGCCAATTAACATACAGCTGGCTCCGTTTTTTTAAATATATCAACCCAAAGGCAAGTCCTGTATTTGCGCAAGGAAATGGTTCCGTTGAAATAAACCCCACATTCTCACCAGTTGAGTAAACACACTAAATGAATTTGGCTGAACATTGGTGAGCGGTGTTCTCAATTTCAGGATACTGTTCCAATATAACAAAAATGCAATGCGAGTGTTTCAGGAATTTGGGTAACATTTTCCACTTGATGTTTTGTATGGTCCGATCACTTTTAGCTGCAGGACACTAGTAGCCCTGATTATAGATGCACAGGATGATTAAAATGGATGAGTGGATATGACAGTGTTTTGAATACCGGTAGCTTCTCTCTTCATACAGCTGCGGTCCGATGGTTCTGGATGCCCTCATCAAGATCAAGAATGAGATGGACCCCACGCTTACATTCAGACGTTCCTGTCGTGAGGGTGAGGGACTAATTATTGTTGTTTTCTTCACTGCAACTTAACAACATTTAAATGAATAGTACAAAACTGAGAATGCTGCTCTAATGACTGTAATGTTCATTCCAGGTATTTGTGGCTCATGTGCCATGAACATCAATGGAGGCAATACACTTGCATGCCTCAACAAAATAGACAGCAATACAAACAAAGCCACTAAAATTTACCCGCTCCCTCACATGTACGTGGTCAAAGATCTTGTGCCTGTAAGTACTGGAAGTTTGTTTAGTTGTGAGGGTTTTTTTTTATTTTTAGAGCAGAACATTTATTTGAGGTTTAATTTCTGCAAAAAATGACATTTCCTAAGTGAGTACATTTTTATGAAGTGATGATTAAAAATATAACTTCACACTCATAGGTAGCATCAGAAAATCCATGTTGGGATAATGTTTGGGATTTTAGAATAATATACCGTGTGCTAACTTCCTCCAGGACATGAGCAACTTCTATGCACAGTACAAATCCATTGAGCCCTACCTAAAAAAGAAGGATGAAACTCAGGAAGGGAAGGACCAATATTACCAGTCAGTCGAGGACAGGCAAAAACTGGTAAATATAACAACTTCTTTTCATCATCATGAAATCACATTCCACCAAATGGTACAATTCAGTTCGGCTTACCACATGCTTTTGACCTGTGAATCTGGTAAGTGGTTTTTAGATGACAGATATGTAGCTACATTCGCTGAAATTGTGTGACATCATTAGCACCACAACACGGTGTAAACTCCATAATGTGTTCAATGAATGTGACAAACTGCTGTGAATCATCTCTCTGTCCAAATTTATTTTAAATGTTTTCTGTTCCCAGTCTGTTCACATTGCACATATTCTTTGTTCACCAAGAAGATTGGAGAACATTGTCATCTTTATAAAGTTTTACTGTCCAATACCTCTCATGACCAACAAATAAATGGAATTGCAACATGTTTTACACGACAACACACCGAATCAAAATGGACCAGTAGAACCATGTCTTTACATCTCAAAAAAGCATGGAATGCAAATCATGTAGATCAAAAAATAGTGAAAAATATGGCGGTCAAAGTAAGACTGGTGAACCCAGAGGTGCGCAAATGCAGTTTTTGACTCACCCCAGGTGCTGTCAACCCACACTGCACCATTAGCATGATGTTCTACTGCTTCATATTACAACCAAACCATTTTTACCAACAAAGTGTACTTTGTAAAATGTTGTGTTCAACCCAACAGGATGGCTTGTACGAGTGCATCCTGTGTGCATGCTGCAGCACCAGTTGTCCTAGCTATTGGTGGAATGGGGACAAATACTTAGGACCCGCTGTTCTCATGCAGGTATTGTAAATCCAATTCAGGATACTGTATGTTCTCTCAAGGAATGTTCTCATCTGAGTTCACGCAATAGGATACACGGCGTTATTTGTCTTTTTAAATGTAATAGTTAAGAGGTATTTTAATATCATGTCTGGAACAGCTTTTTCAAAACAGACTCAAGAGCAAGATTTACAACAAACTTATGTCACTGACATTACACCAGTTCGAGGGACCGCCCCATGTTATGCAAGTTACATTAGTTGTTATTATTAATATTATTAGCAGTAGTAGCAGTATTGCTATACAAGTAGTGTATGTAAGGTCAATGGAAAATGAAACCCTAATGGGGAAGGGAGGACAGACCAACTTGTGAAGAATTATTCTGAATGCACATTATATAATAATTGGTGAACTTTATGCTGTCACACAGGCCTACCGGTGGATGATAGACTCTCGCGATGACTTTACTGAGGAGCGGCTGTCTAAACTTCAGGACCCCTTCTCTCTCTACCGCTGCCACACTATCATGAATTGCACCAAGTCCTGCCCCAAGGTAGTTTGAGAATCATAAATATTCTCTCTTTCCCAGATTTAAAAGGAGTTCTGCGATCTCATGGGCTCTGCTTTCCACAGGGACTCAACCCAGCGAAGGCCATCGCTGAGATCAAGAAAATGATGGCAATTTACCAAGAAAAGAAAGCGGTTGCATCATGAACAGACACGAGTTAAGACCGTTCAGAGCCACTAATACTACTTCCTCAATTTCAGCTGAGTGGAGAGAAGATCTAACAAGGAACGTTGGCAATTTTTGCAGATGTGGGCAGTTACGGTGCTGACCATGCTACAAAACGGTCAACATATTTATTTTCACTTTACGAGTCGCAATTAAAAAACTTTTTTTAAACAATCCAGAACCTGAAGACGTTTGAGGTTGTTACAGTCAAATGCTTTAAAGTGTGTTGTTTAGCCAAAAAAATGGCTAAGGTCATCGTAGAAGTTAGCATATCTTGCTGGTCACCTCTATCTTATTTTCTCAATTGCAATACATGAAATACATGAGCTGTCTCATGTCAGAGGTAAAAATCTGAGCATAACCATCTAATATGTGATTGTTCTGCTTGGACTATAAATGTATTTTCCAGTTGTAGCAATTTCATCTGTGCATTTGTATTAACGTGTGATTGTCAATGAATAATGGGGCAGTAAAAACATATGAGTGCAATGTAATGAAAATGTATATAAACTGTAAATAATGGCACATGTACTCATTAAAATATGTTTAATTTATAATGAAATCCGAATTGTATTATGAAATACTTGCCAACATATCTTTATTTGTGCCAGAGCTTCTATTGTATGGTGCAGTGCTGCACTGTAGACTTCGGAACCTGCCCAACTGGTTTTACGCAACCAAAAGCACATCTAATGTTTCCTGACTTTGTGAGCCTTTTATCGCACAATATAGGACCATGTCAGGTCCTTCAAAATGCATTCGCACCTCAAAGTAACGTAAGGGTTAATTTGAAACAGCATTTAAAAAACGCGTGAAAATAAATTTGGACATTGTCGCGTATTGTAGACGCATGTTTATAAATGACGTGTTATCTGGTTTGTTTTGGGCGGGCAATATGGCATAAATAAAAGTGAACCACTCATTATAGAGCCGGTGACTCGTCAGGAGCAGACGTAAGTACAATTTAAATTACTCGTCCTCCCGTTTCTAAAAGGTTTAGAGATTAAGTCATACGGCAACACGAGCACAACCCAAAAGAGGCTAAATGCTACAGCTAGCACCTTAGTGGCGAATACTGTACTTAAAACACGAGGAGCTAAATGACCTGGGTCGACCGTAGTGTATGTGGAGTATTGAAACAAAGCTGATTTGCGCATTCAATGTGTTCATAATTCTACAGGAATATTGAAACAAAGCTGATAGGATTTGCGCATTCAATGTGTTCATAATTCTACAGGACTGTATGATCAAGTGAAAGTCCATTTTCCAACAGCCTGGGTGTTTACATTTCACAGAAAAACAAAAACAAAACTAAAATGCTGTTGTCCGAAAGGTGTAAGGCAAAAAAGAGTGCTTGTGTGCGTGTTATGATTATATATTTTTGTTTTAGTGTACACTGCAGCCGAAGCATCCGATACAAAAACAAAACTAAAATGCTGTTGTTCGAAAGGTGTAAGGCAAAAAAGAGTCCCTGTGTGCGTGTTATGATTATATATTTTGTTTTAGTGTACACTGCAGCCGAAGCATCCGATCAGTTTCACTTTCACAACAAACGTATACAAATACAATTTTTAAAAAGTAGGTCACTTTTACGGTGGCGCACTACCTGCATCACAGGAAATTGTTAGTGGTCAGTAGTCTGCAATTACAGCTAATAATCAGAGCCCTAAAAAGATAAATATTTTTGTTTATTTAATTAAGTTTTTTTGCTCTGCAATGCATCAATGACATTGTCAAAGAAAGGCAATCTGTGGAATTAAATGCGCCTGACATACAATTCTAAAAACAAACAAAATCAATTTAAAACAGGAACTGTAACAAGCAAAACATAAATGCTCATAATTGATGGACAAAAACATTTGTAAAATCGTTGCATCAAATTCGTTAGTTCGTGTACCGATGAACTTGCATCTTTTAAATGAAGATTGAGTTTCCAACACTTATGACATGGTAAAAAAACATTGTGGGACAATATATGGTTTTGTTATCAGTAGTATGAGTGATAATAAGTTCATGTGGGCCTCTTTTGATATGTGTATGACATTTTATTGCAGTTTTTAGAACAGACAAATCGGCTTGGTCATTTGTAGGCAATATTTTAAAAAATAAATTACATTTGGCTGTTTAAATTGAGGTTGTAGTCGATCCCAAATGGCTCTAGGTGAGAGGCAAGATACACCCTGGACTGGTCGCCATTTGTCAACATGTCCCTTGCATTTGGCTGGTCACCATTGCAGTGTGTTCCCTGATTCTCGCCGAGTCAGCTGGGATAGATTCTAGTTCACCTGCAACCCTAAAAAAGGGGAATGGATGGATAGTTAAACAACCAATCATTTATAAATTAAAATAGTTTAAATGTACAAATGCTTTTCTTTATTTACTCATTTCAAAATGTTATTTTTAGCAAATAAAGCAAGCAACTATTTTTTAAATTTGTTAAATGAATAAAAAAAAACAACAACAAAATACAGGTATAAGCGTTTTGAAAAACTAAAATATAGCATGGGATATGATAAGGTATTCTTCTAATCAATCAACATTGCGAAAGGCTATGACACTAATTAAAAACTTAAAACCATTTTAGTGTTAATACCGTTAAAGAAATTTGTGACGTTCCAGACAAGTGCTATTTAGGACAAAACAACCATGTGATCGCATTGCATCAAGCTTGGCTGGCTTTCACATGATTTCAAGCCAGTCATGCGGTACGACTGATTCCTGTAACAAATATTTTGCCACCATTACAAGAGTAGGATGTCCGTTTGTTTGTTTGTTTGATTTTTTTTTTTGTTTGTTTGTTTGTTTGTTCTGTCTTTGGTCCGATTTCAGACCTATCACATACTGATATGCAGTGTCTCAGGACTCCCCCAGGGGACAGGAAGTGCCTCAGAACTGCTATTTTGAGGAGGCATTTGACAAACAGCCACATACTGAACTGAAACTAACTATACTGCTTAAAGGGGCCACATTATGGAAAATTGACTTTTTAATTGCTTTAATACAAATCTGTGGTTGTCGCTGGAGTGCCAGCCGGCCCATCACTTGTGATGATACTAAAATCTGCCCTTGGGCTTTATTTAACACACACCTGAGCTTGTATTTGTTGAAGTTTCTTCATAATAGTTTGTTTCACTCTCCCTGTAGACTTTAAAAATTATTCTTGAGACGTCTGCAGTGTGTGCCCCACCTTTCGTCCACAATCAGGTGGGAGGGGCTCCACTTCACCTTTGAGAAAATGGAAGGATGGCTGGATGTCGACTGCTCTTTATGACATTAGAGGTGTTCACATTTTGATGCTCAACTCTATATGTGTTTATGTCAGGGGTGCCCAAACCTTTTTGACCGAATATCTACTTTTCGATCAACCAACCTCCCGTGATCGACCCGTTACCGCGCACGAGCGCATACGCACACACGTACACACGCATGCCATGATGTGGCACACAATGCACTTTTGCAACCTGTTAACGATCGTAGCCCACGCGTACCGTTTTAAAATGCTTCTCTTGGCCCTCCAGATTCCAATTCTTTGCCCGTCCCCTCGGCGAATTGTACAAAACAAACTCTGAATGAGAATAATAATCACGATAAAAGATATAGCGCAACAACTCTGATCACAAGCTGCAACTGCAGACTGCTGAGCCCTAGCAACTTCCGGTGACGCAGTCACACGTCACCGTAGATTAAAGATGACCTGCTTTATTTTATTTTATTTTTAAAATACTTTTTGTGAAAGTGAGACTGACAGAATGATTAGGGTGCAGTGTGCATTAACACAAAAAATATATTAATAACATGCACAGAGACACAAATTTATGTATTTATTTTTTTCCTCTCCACCTCGGATCGACTCGGGACCAGTCCTTGATCTACTGGTCGACCGCGATCGACGTAATGGGCACCCCTGGTTTATGTCATATGCTTACATAACTGCCCGTTGACGCTAATGTAGTAGCATTGCATATTTTTAAAAGGAATGCGTGTTTGAGCAACAACGCATAACCTGAAACCCATGATGGATTTCTTCTAAGCATCCCAACAGATCCAAATTTCAGTCTCTGATGTGGTCACCAAAACACAAATGGCCATTGGAATGCAGGTGGGATGTTTTGTTAATCATAAATAGAAACAGAATACAATGATTTGCGAATCCTTGAATTGAATACACTGCAGAGAAAAGATATTTAATGTTCAAACTGATAAACTTTATTGTTTTTGGAACATAATAATTAACTTTGAATTTTATGACTGCTAGGTACAATCAAGTTTGTCAGTTTGAACATGAAGTATCTTGTCTTGGTAGTGTCTTCAATTAAATATAGGTTGAACATAAGTTACAAAGCATTGTATTCTATTTTTTGTTATGTTTTAACACCACATTCCAACTTCATTGGATTTGGGTTGGTAGGTCCACCTGTTTCTGTGTGTTTGCATTTAGATGGACGGCTCACTTTCCTTTTCCTCACTTGTCACCTGGTGAATCAGTGCACCCGTTGCCGTATCACAATCCTGTTGTTTCAATTGTCCTAATCGCTGCCATATTTGTTTTAAAAGCAAAAATCTGCAAGTTTAATTAACACTGCTGCAATGCCGTGTCTTGTGAATGTTGACTTTGAGGGTGTGCATGTTTAGGGACTCGGTTCTCGCAAATGTTGACTAAGCGAGAGACCTGTTTTGTGACATTGATATGCGAACTGCCTCTTAGGAATTAAGCTGCCGGGTGGATTTCCTGTCGCTGGCCTGCATGACTGGCCCTGCTTGTGCCTGACAAACCCATGGTAAGAACCACTTGCCGTGTCAGGAGAGGAAGATGATTTGAGTTCACAGTGTGCTACAAATGGCAAAACAAATTGGAAACAGTGTATTGTACTTCTGATTTCAAATCATCAGACAACTAAATTGAGATTACGTAGAGGTGGAAGCACTCAGAGGGGTAAAGTGGGGTAAGAAAAGACAAATCAATCTTAAAAGGATCTCCAAAATCCACAGGGAGCCATTGAAGGGAGGCCAAAATTGAGTTACGCTATGTGTTCCCTCCCACGAGTTCCAGTTAGGAGGCGAACAGCTGCATTTTGGACCAACTGGAGACGCTTGAGGCTGACCCAAAAAAATAAAAAGTGCATTGCAGTAATCCAGCTGAGATACAGTGTATCAAAGGCATGGAATTCAGTTTTCAAAGGGATGTTGTGGACTAAGAGGCTCTTCTTTAGCCAGCTGGCCGAGACCGATCTTGATGTGATATGTTCAGCAGGAATGATACTTTTTTTTTTTTTAATAAGTATGAAATGTTAGAAGAGAATTGATCAAGTGATAAAATTCAAACAAAGAAACACGAGAATCTACTGTGCTTGAATAAAACAAAAACAAAATAAATGAAACCCCCACATTACCGAAAATGCACTTAACTTAGAAATTGCATGTTTGTCAATGAGCACTGTTGGAAATCTCCTGGATTTTCCACTACATTCCAATTATGTAAACGAACAAAAGTACAAATACTTTTTTCTCCAAGAGGATTTTGTTAGTTAGGAAAACGCAAGCGATTCAGAAAATTGATGGATTTTTTTTTTAAATCAGCTGTTTTGATATAATAATTGCATATTTTTATACCAGTATTGATATGCTACATGATCCTTGCATTCTTTTTGTTCCCCTTTCTCTTTTTTTTTTTTTTTGCCACTCACCAGAATGCCCAAGGATACAAGTGGGTCCGATGGCGGGCGTGGTTGTGTCACCTGATGGCTGTGCTGTCCCTGGGTGTTCTCCTGATTGTGTTCCACTGGCGCCCTCGGCTATCTCTTCTGGCACGCTGTCGTCCCTGTCCTCTCGGGCTTGCAGATTTTGTGCTAATACGAGTGAGAACAATGATTTTATCTCGACTTTTGATTTTATATATATATATATATATATATATAATGCTAAACCAGAGCATTGTACAAGTGTACTGTGTAGCTTTTGCTTTTTTTCAGAACTGCGTGATTGGGTATTGTTCTCACAACTTAAAAAAAAAGAGATAATTTTTCCTGTGTTTACTAAATAGTTTCAAGAAGTAAAATACTGTTTCGTCAATACAATTCTTAATGGTCAAATAATTGTAACCAGTCATGCAAATCCTGTGTACGTTTTGTAGTTGGTTCTTGTTTGTGATCAGAAGTTGTCAAGAGACATCTTCTGTTGTGGGTCAAACTGTGGTACTGGTACCCGTACAAAAAAACTCTACTCACATATTCCTGTTGTCTTTTTGCCTTTAGGATAGTTGTGGCCACTACCATGTGGCGGAAGTGCTCACAGAGGAGCTGGAGGAGGGCAGGTGAGCTTTTGTGAGCTTTGCCTTATGTCCACACAACACTTTACGCTTATGTGAAAAGAACCTTTTGCCATTTTAGTGTTGTTTGTCTCCCTGTAATAGTTTGGAATTATTGGGAGATATAGAGGCTACAGAATGGAGGGACACCGTTCAGCTTTACCAGGACAAGGTGAAGAACACGTATTCTTTTTCTTTTCTTTTTTTTAAATTTAATAGTGGAGTGCTCTCCAACCATGCCGCTGTTTGTTTTTTTTTTTTTACAGAAAACACTTCTGCGCTACTACCTGTTTGAAGGCCTTCGCTACATATGGTTGGACAGGAAGGCAGCTTTCTGTCTCGTGAGGTAATGTTAAAGGCGTCTTCCTGAATACTGAGCAGCTTTATTTTTGTTTCAAAACAGCTTAGGGGCAGTATTACGGCACCCAAATGTTTTGCTTGATATTACATAGTGAGATGAAATCTGGCAGTACCATCACAATCATGTTTGTTTTGACTGTAGTGTCCTCAATGAGGACTGGACCTGCAAGGATCTTCATGGCTTCAAAAATGGTTTGAGTCACCTTGAACAGAACTTGAGGTGAGCATGTGTCTGACTTGTATGTATTTATTTATTTTACTTCTTCATTTAGTGTAGTATATTAAAAACTTTAACTCTAATAGGATGCTGCTCAGTGAATCACTGATTGTTGTCCACCTAACTAAACACAAGATCTATGTTGGTTGTCAATTATTTAATTGTGACTCAAGGCTGTTGCAGGGTGCCGCTGAGGGCAGACACACCAGCTTTTCTTTTGTTGGACCTCTACATATGCATACAGTTATAAGCGCAGTATGCTGAATAAAATACTTTTCTTGGATTTATTCCATCCAGAATAATGTTACGTGCTCTCCTTCGAACTCTAGCATTCTAGTCAGAGTGGTGCGCAAGTCTCACTGACGATGGCACTTAGGTTACTGAGTGTTATTTTTATGTACTTTGTAGTGCACATATTATACTGTGCTTCATTTCCCAAATGGATTCCTCTGACATTCACAAGTCTAAGGAAAACTCCATCCGCCATGATTTAGAGCCAGCCTCAGACTTCAGTGAGCTGCATCTCTTAGGCGGTCGGGCGCACATTACCCGGTGATGCGATGTGAATGGGTCAGAAAATCTGGCTGGGAGAATGGAACATGCGCAAGCCAAGTGCATTAAAAAAAAAAAAGTCTTGCATAAGAGTGCGAGAATATTGTTATAGCAGAATAACACTTGCAGGTACGAGTCGCTCTCTCAGCGTTCGCACCCTTTCTTTTGTTGGTTTCACTTTTTGGGTTTCCCATGTTATAGGAGACAAGTGTATGGACCCAATGTGATTGATGTGCCTGTCAAGTCTTACTTCCAACTTTTAATTGAGGAGGTGAGAAGGATATTAACCTTCTTTGATATTTTCCTTGATATATAAATTTGATCCCTCGTATCTATATCTTTGATCATGTAGTTACAATTTGCCGATCAAAATATTGTCTTTGCTCGTAGGTCCTCAACCCCTTCTACTTTTTCCAGTTATTCAGCATGGTCCTGTGGACGGTTGATGAATATTACTACTACTCCACGAGTATATTTTTAATCTCTTTTTTCTCCATCGGTATCTCACTTTATGAGATCCGCAAGGTGACGCTTTCGTCTTGAGTTACCCTGATTTTTGTGTGAATGTAAACAATGTATAAAAACAGTAGCTCTTTATTAATTCCACAGCAAAGAGTCATTCTTCACAACATGGCACGCTTGGTCACCAACGTCACAGTCATAAGAAAGACCGGAGGTATTTTTTATTTTTTTTTCCTTACATATTCTCCCACTTTGATGTAATGTAACATTTCTGGTCCTGTAACTCTATGTTGAGTCCTATGTACCGTAGATTATTTTTTAAAAATGGAATCAACCAGATGTCTTGTCTCAGAGCAGGCGAATGTTAGTTCGGAGGAGCTGGTGCCTGGTGACTGCATATGTTTACCAAAGGATGGCCAACTGATGCCTTGTGACGCTGCCCTGCTGGCAGGAGAGTGTCTGGTCAATGAAGGCATGTTGACAGGTCAGCTCACCCAGCCATCTTAGAACTTCGTAAATAGATCATTTATGCTTCCTGGTGCTAATCACATAACGATACCACACGAATCTGTCGATAGACTGTGTGCGTGTGTGGTAGCATCTAGTATAGGGTTCCCAATTAAAAGTTGAAATGGTCTTGTTCAGTCAAGATGTCTTAAAAATGACGCCCAGAATTTATATATTTATATATAATAATTGTAATTCACCCCTGATGTTTTTCCTTGAACAACTTACTGTTTAATAAGATAATATTCCAAAACACTATCTAGTGATTCTCACCAAATCGTGATGACAGTTTCTTCCATTTGCTCACCCCAAATTTATTCATTCAGAATATTTTGCAGAAATTGTGGGAGTCACCTTATTTTCAAACATATTTGATAGATTGGGTTTTTGACAATCATCAAAGGTGTAATCTGGATACATGAAATAATAGCACAATAAGAGAAAAGAGGATCTCAATCATATATTTATAAGATCAGACGAGGACGTGTTTTTCGATGTCATTAGATTGTGCATGTCTATCTATTGATCTGTGGTATGTGTCTGTATGAAAATATGAGACATTTTCAACTATTCCCTGTGTCCAGGTGAGAGTGTCCCAGTGCTAAAAACTCCTCTGCTGAGTTCAGAGAAAAAATATATCTCAGACGTTGACCGTAAGCACACACTCTTCTGTGGAACGCAACTCATCCAGGCCAAAGGAGGGGGGTCTGGTGATGTTGGTGCTGTCGCCGTAGTCACAGGGACTGGTAAGTGCAAATGGGCATTGTTGCCATTCGTGATGCCTGTAGGGGAGACTGAGATACATTGAGCACAGGGGTAAGTTTAGCCACCCCTTGCTCTAAAGAAAACATTTTTTTAATTGAGTATGTGACAGAATGTTTAGGGGGAAGAATCTATTTTGTGGACCATGTTGATAATAAATTCAATATGGGAGCCATTGTGTAAGTTGAGCAATATGGGGAGGTACAAGTTGAGCCGGTGACTGAACTTACACCATTGAATTTGTTAGGGGTGTGCATCCCTCCAGAAAAAAATTATACATGAGGTGCAATATGACTAAAGGACGATCAGTTTTCAAGTGGAACAAAATCTGTTAGGTTTCAGGAGTGTGTGTCTCTCAATTTAAAGACAAATTGATACATATCACAACACATGGCGCGAGATACTATTGAGATGATACATTTTAAAGTGGAATAATTCCATTTGGTTAGAATGCACATTTTAAATGAATTTATAAGTGGTCTCTATACTTTAAAAACTATGACATTCATTTTGTGCACTAGCTACAAACTCAAATTAGCCGCGCCTCATCAACACTCCCAAATGTGTACAGTCCCAAATAAGTGACACGTGTAGTATTATTGACAGTGATGATTTATCATATACCCAATACGTACGCTCTATGAAACAGTAGTTTTGTTTACAGAGTTATCAGGCCAAGACCTTTGGCCCCCTCTTCGCTGCACCGTGCAGAAAACAAGAATGTTGCAACCTGTCATTTTTGCTAGGCTCTTTTTGGGAAAAAAAAAATGTTGCCAGAGAGATCTGAAAAGTCGCTAACTATTGCGAAAATGTTTGCTAAGATGGCAACACTGCAGACACAAGTCGTAGCTCTTGTTTGCTACCTTGCTTATACTCGCCTCCTGGAAAATTATTTCAAGAGAAGAGTGGGAACCCTGATTTCGTCAAATGCTCAATCCCGAGTTGCCTAGTGTGCGTAAAATCAGTTCACGCAATAATTGTGCGTCATCCACAGGTTTTTTTACCGCCAAAGGTAACTTGGTCAGCTCCATTTTGTACCCGCAGCCCATCAACTTTCGCTTCTACCGAGATGCTGCAAAGTTCCTGGTCATCTTGGGATTTTTTGGTAAGAGCTTTTTACAGCAACATTGGGCTGTCTGTTGGATTTTTGTATTCTACATGTAGTTTTTTTTTTCCCTTTGTTTGTTTTTCCATTTGTGTCCTTGACACTTCAACATGTGAACTTAGATAAGATAAGCGTTTACTGCTTTACCAATCACTGGTTGATGACCTGATTGATTTCTTTTTTTGTCCAACAAGTTATGTCCATATCATGTATTATTTCAAAAGTGTTATTCACATTTGAAATCTCTATTTTCCTTTTTTTTTTTTTGGACAGCTTTTATTGGGACCGTGTACAGCTTTGTGATCCTCTCACATTATAATGTAAGTGCGCACGTGAACAGCCAGGAAAACAAATCCGGGAACCTCTTGACATTCCAACCAAATGCGTCTTTCTGTATGTGTCTAGATGAGCTGGTTTGAGTTGGTGGTTCGGGTTTTGGATATTGTCACCATTGTGGTGCCACCGGCCCTACCTACTGCCATCACCATCGGCACCATCTATGCCCAGCACAGACTGAAGAAGCAAGGCATATTCTGCATTAGTCCACCGCGCATCAATGTCTGCGGCAAGGTGTCACTGTTTTGTTTTGACAAGGTGAGGAGCAGCGTGCTTGTGTACGATGCTGTCCAATAAACTGTACGCACAATCATAGTTCTTCTGATAGTGGCTGGACCCCAATTAATCACCGTTTATTATCCGCTTGAATGAATAAAGTGAGCCCCCCAGATGGACTCTCACTTCCACTTTGTATTCTCCAGACAGGAACTCTGACAGAGGAGGGGCTGGACGTGTGGGGAGTAGTGGAGGGGGGATCTGCCGGTTTTTCAGATGTGGTCTCTGACCCGAGTCTACTCCCGCCTGGGCCAATGATCTCATGCATGGCCTGCTGTCACACTCTGGTCCTTCTGCAAGGGCAACCCATTGGAGACCCATTGGAGCTCAAAATGTTTAAATCTACCGGTTGGGTATGAGCCAAAAATGATGACCATTTTATTCACATGATTTCGACATGATGCTTACAATTTCTATGAGACAACGGACAGTGTTGAATGTACAAAGAGGAATTTTTGTCTTTATTTATAATTTTCGACCTCTACTGAAGCACAATTCTGTGTTTCGTTCCAGACACTCCAAGAATCAGGGGAAGATGGTGGTGCGCTGGATGCTGAGTTTGGAGGGCAAAGAGTATTAGCGGTAATGAGACGTCCTCCGAGGCTGCTTCCTTTTCATGCGACTGTAAGTGTCGCGTCTACCACTCACTATGTATTATTTCATTAGAAAGTTCCCTTCATAATCAGTCTTTTTAGGTAGGGAAGCATGTACTGTTGTGAAATCATCATATCTCATTCGTGTTTTCACAAAAACAAGTTGAATTGATCGAAAGAAGCAATGAATCGATTCATATGTTTCCACTCATTCAGAACTTTGAGCTTTTCATGTTTCTTTCAGTCCACAAGTGAGCCTGTGGCAATTGTTCAGCGGTTTCCCTTCTCCTCGGCCCTGCAGAGGATGAGTGTGGTGACGGTGGCCTGCGGGGGGCGCTCTGCTCTAGCTTTCATGAAAGGCTCTCCCGAGATGGTGGCGAGCCTCTGCCGACAAGAAACGGGTCAGACATTGGTGATATGCTTGATTTTTGAGATGCCAGAAAGTGGTTCCCGGGCAATTGGTCCGAAAATTATTATTTTACTCAACTCAACTCAACTGTATTTATAGAGCACTTTCAAACAGCCATCGCTGCATACAAAGTGCTTACAAATAATGTTCATCTGTCTATGCCAGTGACATCGACTGACAGACAGACACTCGATGGCAGAAGCTACAACTACAACATGTGTTACCACCTGTTGTAATTCAAACATTGGAAGGCTTTTTGAATTTCTTAAATTTCTGCTTAAACTTCAATTAGATCACTAGAATCTGCTTAAACTAATTCCACACAAACCAGTCCAAGTTGACTTTTTCCTCACTGTCATGTGAATGTTTGTTATGCTCTATGAAAATATAAAACCAAGTAATTGTGTGGTATTTGACATTTATAAAGACTTGTAGCATCTTACCCATTTTTTTTTTAAACGTGAAAGACGCAATGCATGGCATGAAAAAAGAAAAAACTGTAAGTCTAGGCTAATTGCTATTTATAATATATTGCCGAGGTGCCTGATCCTACCTCTCATCTATCATCCCTCCACTTTGTGTCTGTACTTGCGACCAGTAAACAGTGACACAAAAAAAGAGGCAGAAAAATGTCCGCTTTGACGGGCAGTGTAAAAGGGGCTTTGAAACCTGGCCGTGACACCTGTTAGAGTGAAAATAGAAAAACAAATGTCGAGTATTTGCCCAGTTAAAAGATGTTACCCTTATATAATGTTTTTTAAGTTGTCGTTGTCTGTCATTTTTTTTTCATGAATTGGAACATTGTCCATACTAGATGATATATCAGTCCTGAATAAGATGCATTCTTTATGACAGTGCCGCCGGAGTTTTCAAAGAAACTAAGCAGCTTTTCCAGTGAAGGTCTCCGAGTTCTTGCTCTTAGTTATAAACCAATGGACACAAGCACTGATCTAAGCGCCGCTGAACGGTGAGATTCCTGTCTCGGTCAGTCACATAATTTTGCTCTATGTAAATGCTGAAATGGATTCAAAAGCGCAAACTATCTGTTGGCATATTTCTCCACAGAGGGGAAGTAGAGAAGGACATGCAGTTCTTGGGCCTGCTGATGATGAGGAACCTGGTGAAACCGGAGAGTGCCGAGGTCATCCGCACATTGAGGCTGGCGAAGCTCCGAACTGTCATGGTCACAGGTGGGAGTCGCTTGTCAACAATGCGGTCCTCCTCCATTGACTTTGTGAACATTTGGCCATATGTTATTCATAAAATGTTCAAAAATGGTCAATTTTTTCTCTCACAGGTGACAACATTCGAACAGCAGTCAGCATTGCCCAAAGGTGCGGAATGGTGAGGGCTGATGAGGGGCTCATCTTTGTCGAAGCCACCGCCTGCACTGCTCAAACCACACCCACCCTCAGGTTCACCGTAGAAGATAGAGAGGGCACATTTGTCACAGCCCAGGTAAGTCCCACTCAAGAGCACTTTGTGTGTCGATTTAGACCTCTGACTTGCAGCCTGCGACCCTACTTAGCACAGGTTGAAAAGGAAGCCGTCCACTCGCACACTTGCACCAGGGATTGGTTTCGCGTAAGAACGGACTGCATTTTGATGGATTCTCTCGCCAGTTATCCTCCTGCGACACATTCGGCCACCGTCTCATGGCGAATGGAGCCGTTAGCGGGAAGCCAATTTATGCCCTTGTTAAACCAAACCACAACTTTTTTTTGTCATTCACGACGGTCGTGTTGTCAGACTGCCAGATAAATATCGTTCTGCGTCTTAGAATGGGTGAGATGTCACACTACACGTCTTTCACCGACCACATCCTGCCCAGTCGTTGCGTGCTTCCGTTAAGATTCAGCCCATCGGCGCGGCAGGGCCGATGCGGAGGAAGAACAAGCAGCCATCAAACTCATGTCGACGGAGGCATTATGTGCATGTGTTTTGTTTCTGTGTTCAGAAAAGACAAAAAAGTAAAAAAAAAAAAAAAAAAAAGGAGAATAAGGACCCATACCTGCCTGATGGGGAGAGGGCGGCATGGACTGTCTATTCTCCAAAAAGAACTTGAGGTTCCAAATTTGCTTAATGACACCATGTTTGCTAATCAGCTGCTAGCTTTGCAGTTAGCAAATGTAGTATTAGTTCAGTGGTATGTATTCTGTTGAGAGAGAGAGAGAGAGAGAGGTTTCTGATTTTTCCCCTCTGAGGCTTTCTGCCAATTTACGCGGGATGGAAATCTCACCGATTGTGAGTTTTTTACATGCGGGCTGACAGAAACGCAAGAATGTGGAGTTCATTAATGAAAAACCTCAAGATTATTTTGAATCAAGCATTCATGTAAAATAAATACAAAATTGCAGTTACATACAGTTGATGTTTTCTTCCTCTACCAGGGAGATTTTGGTTATCACTTGGCTATTAGTGGCAGTTCATTTGCTGCCCTATGCAACCACTTCCCTGAGCATCTGCCAAAGGTAATGAAAAGACGTACTCCGCTTTTCTCTGCTCTAAAACTATGAAAAGTAAGTTCTGTCCTTTTACTGTAGTTTAATCTTCTCATGGTGTCATTGCGCAGGTTTTGATGCGAGCAACAGTCTTTGCACGGATGGCTCCTGACCAGAAAACACAACTGGTGAAAGAGTTCCAGAAACTGAAGTGAGCGCACACACAGGAAGGAACTAAAAACATGTACATCATTTTCAGCGTTAGGAGGTTGTATTTAATAAAATCAAGTTCAAAGCAAGTTCAATCAAAAACATCTCAACAGCTCCAGTTACACTTTAACACAGCAAGTTCGGCAAAGTACTAATTTCAGTTTTTTACTGAAAATGTCTTGAAACCAACAAAACTTTCTACCGTCCTGTTTCTTTATGACAGCTACCGGGTGGGCATGTGTGGAGATGGTGCCAATGACTGCGGTGCCTTGAGAGCCGCTGATGCTGGGGTCTCTTTGTCGGAGGCGGAGGCCTCCATCGCTTCACCTTTCACCTCCAAGACTGAAAATATCAGCTGTGTGCCACTGCTCATTAGGTGAGCAATCGTGGTGATGCAAACATGGTGGCGTAGCGGTTAGCAAATCAGAAGATCGAGGTTCCAATCTCTGTTGGGACGTGTGCGTGTGCGTGTGCGTGCGCGTGTGCGCGCGTGCGTGCGTGCGTGCGTGCGGGTTGTCTCAAGTCATACCACCTACCTTCCACAAGTCAACAACATGCATTTTAGCCTAAAAATTGTCTTGTTGGTGTCACTGTGTTTTGAATGGTCATTTGTCTCTATTTACCTTGCTCTTGACTGCCGACCAGTCCAGGGTGTATCCTGCTTCTTGCCTAAAATCAGCTCAGATACTCCACTCAGCTGTATTTATAGAGTACTTCAAAGCAACAAGTGCTGTACATGGAGCAAAAATAATGAGACTCCAGCTCACCTGTGACCCGAAGGAAAATGGATGGATGGATTGGTTTGTCAAATTACAAACCCTGGAATTTGCCCAAAATGGCTGCTTAAAACCAAAATGGCTGACATCTTTTTCAGCTTTGGACACAATTTTTGTGTGTCCTGCTGTGGTGGACACATCCACCCAAATTCACGTCAGTCGGTGAAACTTGTGATGGGGGTAATTTATTTATTTATTTATCTAAAGTTTCCAGGAGGCGCAACTGACTGACTGAGTTTTGTATGTTCCCCTAAAGGTCATTCTGGTGGGGGGGTTGTTTTGTTTTGGTTATTTTTTATTTTTATTTTTATTTTTTGGCGTAATGTCCATGACGTCTGACTTGTTCTTGTCTCCGCAGAGAAGGTCGATGTTCTCTGGTTACCGCATTCAGCCTCTTCAGATACATGGCCGTGTATAGCATGATTCAGTTCTGCTCCGTGCTCATCCTATACACAGTGAGTCCACCAGCTAACACAAATAACACAGAGGATAGTCCTGTATCATTTTAACGGGCTGAAAACGTGTCCAGGTGAGCACCAATCTGGGTGACCTGCAGTTCTTCTTCACTGATGTCGTGCTGGTGACCCTGCTGGCTATCGTGATGGGGAAGGGCGGCCCCAGTGAGAAACTGAGCCCGTGCCGGCCACCGGCCAATCTGTTCGCCTTGCCCGTTTTAGGCAGCCTGTTCATCCACATATCCGTGATAATCTTGGGTCAGATTGTTGCGCTCTTCATCACCAAATCACAGGATTGGTCAGTCCATATTCAACATGTGTGCGCTTGCGTGCCAAAATTTGAGTAATGTTTAGATTATAGTATGGAGTGTTCATTTGCTACAGATGGACGTGTGCTAACACTAGCATTAGCGGACGCTAAATTGGTCAATTGTGTAATGTCATATGTGCTTGTTATACCTCATTAAATTTGCCGTATATCTGTTTGCAGTATTTGATAAGCACATTAGCGTCCAAGGTTTAGCCACCATATGCACCCGTACAGCAACAATTACGTTTTTCCGACTTTTATTCTCAATTTTGATTCTTGTCCCTGATTAGCTTAGTAATGAATTAATCAATAATCACTTCCGTGCCTGATGATGATTTGCTTCTCCACCAGGTATATTCCCCTCAATTCCACGATTTTTGGGACTGCCAACTTACCCAACATGGAGAACACCGGCATTTTTTCCTTGTCTGGTTTCCAGTACATCTTCATGGCTGTGGTGGTCACGAAAGGTCACCCTCACAAGAAACTTCTCTACCACAATTGTAAGACATGCTGGCACTTTGACCGCTATTGCTTCTTGCTTTAAAAGCCAGAGTTTTTGACACATTTTTGCCCTTATTTTCCTTGCAGTGATTTTCCTGTGTTTACTCTTCGTTCAGTTTGCCGTGATGACTTGTCTAGTGTTGTATCCAGGACCTTTCTTCAGAAAGATAATGCAGCTTTATGACTTCACTGACTTGAATTTCAAGATGCTGCTTGTCGCTCTGGCTGCTCTCAATTTCCTCATTTGTTTTGTAGTGGAGGTGAGTGTGAACAGGAAAGTGGAAGCACCGCTATTTTTCAACATTTTCTTTTCCCATTAAGAAACTCTGCATCTGCTCAGACTGTGTAGTCCGGAATGTGTTTTTTTTTTTTTTTTTACTCCAGTGTTCCCACCTGGATTTTGAAATATAAGTATCATTTCATTTGCTGTGTTAAAAATAAATGGGGAGTGCGTTTTTTGTAGATCTTCAAAGGTTGAATTGAGGAAACTGGATTCTTAAGCTTAATACAAAAGGATAGAAAGAAACTGCTCCTTTGTTGTGCCAGGCATTTGTACAAGGGAGTGTCTTAAACTGAAGTGTAGCTCATTGAAATTAAACCGTTTACGTGCTGAACATCTTTAAAAATTTCTGAGTATTTAAAATGTTGCCAAAATGATTGGTTTGTGAAACCAGTTGTAACTCATTTCACATTACCCTAAAAAATAAACAACTTATGTGTTCCGGTCATTTGGTTTTGTGAAATATGCAAGCATGTTGCCTTTGCAACACATCAAAATAGCGACTGTGAATTATTAACAAGGCATCTGTCGTTTGCTCTCTTGAGATTTTTAACAGCCACTCAGTAGAGCAAAAACATACATATCGTCTCCACTAACCCTGGCCACCCCCCTGACATAAAGATGTTCTTGTTCTTGTTTTCCAGCAATTTGCTTGGGGTCTGTTCCACAGAAGGAAAAAAAAAAAACGAAAAAAAAACCTAAGGGGTTAATTTGTGAATTGCAAACTAACAAAATATGCATGTTCACTATAATACAGTGGCTGCTTATTATCTTTGGCTCATTTTATTGATTTTTAACTCATCATATTTGGATGGGACTGACAAAATATGCTCGTTGTCTTCTTTTTATTTGTTTTGCAGCTGCTGATTGATGTTGGTGCCCTGAAATATCTTTGCTGCCTCTGCCCAAAGCATCCATCCAAGAAAAAGTTCAAACATCTCAATTCACTCCTTTGTGACCCCTCTGTCCCATCGTGGCCGCCCCTGAACCAAACACTGTATTCCTCAGAGTACACAGCCATCGGCATAAATTAGCGTCTCATTCCCCTGACATACAAACACTGTCAACATATAGTATAGGACTACAAAAGTCTAATAAAGTGATTGTTTTATTACATGACTGAGGCCTGTGTTTATTTTTTGCAGACGTTAATGAAGCACAGCTTGCGGTTTAAAACATTTTTTTTTGGTAAGTCATTTTATTAAATCTGTTTATTTACAGTCTGCACTTTCGCTAGGCATTCCATAGGCTGTTTTCGCTCACACTCTCCACTTGCACCCCCAGGAAGTAAAAGAAAGATACAGGTGGAATTGAACCTTTCCATCAATGGCTTGTACCACAAAATATGGCTTTCTTGAAGTCTACGTGACAAAAAAAAAACTGAAACGCGGGTAGGGTAAACAACATGAAACATCATTTCTGGGCTAAATGGTGACTTGCTTTCTGCTCTCTGGATCATGTTCGAATCATATATCCTCCTCATTCATAGCAGTGTCAGAATTCCAGCCGTGACCTTTTGCACAAGGAGTCAAACATTTCAAACAGACAACAGCCATCATGTTTGCATAAGTTCATGAAAAAGAAAAAAAAAAAAAGGAAATAAAATCCTTTTTAATTGATTCATACTGTAAGCATTTGAAAGAGTTCACTTCCTACGTGTTGCGCTGGAGAAGACATGGCCAAGCTTGCTAAAAGGAAAGGAAACTCATGCTTTATGTACAAAGTATGCTGGGTAACCTGATTCCCATCTTTGTTCTTGGGTTAAAATACTTCTGGCGTGACTGCCGTCTGGTATATTTAAAAGGCAGAAAAGCTCCTTAAAAAAAGTCAACGCCAAGCCCGCTTACTTTACTCAAGGCGCTTACTTTTAAAACAGAACGACGTGATAACCTGTGGAGAAAGGCCGGCAACACAAAAACAAAATCAAGCAGAAATAAAATGGTTCAAAATAAATGGCAACATGCTGGTAAGGAGCGCACTGATAAAGCCACGCTGCGACACCATGAGATGATCAATTTTGCATCCCCAAAACAATGGCTATATTTCACATGGTTTATGTATCGCGAGGGCTAAGCTGGCAGGTCCTCTTTACAAATGATTTATGTAAAAATGACCAAGCGGAGAAACCGTTGTAATAATCCCAAATCTGAGGAAAAAAAGCAAAAGGTAAAAAGTTGGTGAGCCCACCGTGAAAGATTTAAAAATGACAACTATAAAGTGACGTTTTGACTATTATTGCTGGGGCATGGCCATCACCTCACTGCACCTCCTCTTTGCTAGTCTTTGCTTGGAGAGGAGGAGTGAGGCGTTCCTTATAAAGAGATCGTCACAGTGAGTCCAGGTGTTCATTGTCACAGTGTCGAGATGGAAGGAGGGAGGGCCTGGGGGAGGGCGAATGCTCTTCCTGTAGAGGAAGTGGGAAGAAAGTTTGGGGCAATGTAGTGCTTCTTGTCTGCCCCCCTCCCACTCGCCCAAAAAAGGCTCACTCTCCTTACGGTGGCCCCTAGGTCCAATTTATCTGTGCTGTCGGAAACCTTGGGTGCCGTCGGGGCTGTTTGGCTGTCGGATCGTGTGATTGTTGGATCTGGTGTCCTCTGAAGGCAACGTAGAGTTGATGCGACTGGTCCTGGAGGAAAAACACACAACAGGAGGTAAACATTTCCATGTTTGGTTCAGCATATTGTGGGAGTAGCGATTGTAAATGGCATGAGTAGGCCAGAAAGTGGTTGCCAACCATTTTCACTCCAAAGCCCAATTTTGGAATTCATTTTCACCCATAGTCAGCAGATTGAAGTTGTTAAATAACTTCAATTATTATATTAATCTTGTTGTGGTTAACATAAGTCTTTGCAGTAGAGCAAGACATCAAGAGATTAGTGTCTAAACAAGATTTACCTGTCTGAGGCGTTCTTATCCTGGGCCGTCTCCTCCGGACAGGCGCTCCCCAAAATTCTCTTGCGAGCCTCAGCATACTCCGCCTCGCGCTGTGCCAGGGACTTGACCTGGGGCGTGGGCCTGTTCTGGTTCAAGGGGGACCCCAGCGACCCGTTGTTCGCGGGCCGCTTCAAGATGCGAATCTGAGGTGGCGGCGCTGCCGGTAGACAGTCGTCCTGGATCACCATGGCTGTCTTCAGTGGCGAGTGCGAAGAACAATGGTGGTTACTTGACTCTCTGGAAACGACAGCGGGCAAGGTAAAACTGATGAGGTCTTCACAAGGCATGTTAAGAAAAGACAACTCTTTTATGATCTCCAGCAGGGGAATTCAGGTCTTACAGCAGCACACAGTAAAGTATTTTGAATAGCGACAATAGACAAATGTATATTGACTAGTGGGGCAACATAAAACATTACTGCAAGGAAAACTTGCAGCAAGCAGGCAACAAATGGACATATTTTTGTGAAAAATAAAACTAGAGATTTTATTTTCAGGGCACATCTCTGGGCCCTGCCAAGATACACTTTAAGAAATGGCGGGACATGATATTTATGTCACTTTAAAACAACCTCAACAAATAAATGCAGTTTTATCGTCTTACTTTTCTCTTTGGCTGATTCTTAGTTTCTCCTCTAACCGCTTTTCCATTTCCTGCGGAAGGGAAATGCAAACATTAATTAATGTAAACAAATTAGTCCAATGCGGATTTTGATGGCAGGGAGAAAAGAAATTAAGTTAGTGTGTGAAGGATAGAGAGCAAGTCCTGGAGTGGAAGGAAAACAGGGTTGAGTTACAAGCTATTTATACATTACACGGGGGCAGCTGTCAAGTCACGGTATGAAAGCGGTCAGCTCGCTAACATTAGCCACAATATGCCGTCATTAGGGAGGGAGTTGTTATTTTCTTCAATGACAATTAGGATATGTGAGGAATTATGACGTGAAGCACAGCGCCGCTGGCTGGCTAGCCACTTCCGACAAACAGCGCCTTCTCGGGCCGCGGTGGTGACGTCATCGTCTGGCGCTAAGCTAACTTTGCCTGCAAACTTGATCACTCAGCACTGTCGTTAAATGGGCTAACTTGGCTACTTCCCAAACAGTTTGCCGGCAGAACATTGTCTCCACTCTCCGCCGTCAAACTTGTGAAATTGAGCTATTTGAAAAGGAACTTAAAAAAAGACAGGCCGTTAATACCAACATATTGAATTAGCTATCGTGAAAAGTTGGAACCCGCGCTGAACAAATCGGAGCTAAACGGCCAATTGAGTGTGCGGTGCGTCGACATCGTGTTAATTATAATTATGAAGCCTTCGTTCTGTGCGTGTACCACAAATACGTGAGTTGAATTAGAAGCGGTATCTGTCAGAAGCGTATCCAGAAAGTAAGCCGGAAGCCAGTTGAACCGTAACACTGACACGAGCCGGTTGCATGCCAGCCACAGCAGCGTTAGCTGAAGTGAAAAAAAAACTGAAACTTTGTCACCGGAACAGGCCTACACGATAAACGGGCCGCTTGGAGATTAGGTACTAACTAGTCCTTACAGAATAACGCACTCGCTTATCGAGCTCACTTTGATTCAGCCGAGCTAACTCGTGAGTCGCCTGGCTTTAGCTCGCTAACTTTGCCGAAGCTAACGCGCTAGCAAGAGCCACATTGTTGGCCCGCGGCACTCGGGACACACAACAAGCTTTCCAAGAATGTCCCGCGACGAAGCCGAATTCAAATCACTACCAAGGCGGTGGCGAACAAATTAATGTTAGTCTGGTGTTGCTTTACCCCGTTATCAGCCGCTTCCTCCCAACTTTCCGTGACCTCCTCATCCATGTTTCATCGTGTTGGTGGAGACACGCTGCTCGGCGGCTGCTGCACAACCGGGTCCGCCTCTCTGCCCTCAGGCACGTCACCGTGACGGCTTCCCCCGCGGCACGGTGAAGCACCCCATTCGACTCCACTGCGGATGAAGCAATACGTGCGATGGTCCTCGGTTTACGATGGTAAAGCAGAGGTTTCGAGGTTAGAAGTGCGCGCAACCAAGGGTGTTTCTACACCGCTGGCGTGGGGGCTCCAGGGAAGAAGCACCGTGGAGTTAAAAAATTTGAATCGGAAAATTGGTTTTGATTCAATCAAATCGAATCGTAACATGTACTGTCTTTGAAGCGTATCACAATACATGTATCCAGATATCAATTGAATCGTTCGAAATAGTTTGGGCTTTGGAGCGCTACCACATCTTACACATTAATAAATATGACAAAAGATGCAGCTGTACATTATCGAATCCCACTGAAATTAACCAAATGGAATCGTTCCACTTGAAAATGTACCATACTTGATTCGTATCATACCCCATATATTTCTGTGTGGAATCGTCTTTTATTGGAGAGATTCACAACCCTTAAGAAACGACTTAAAAAAAAAACAATGAAATGTGCTAAATCTTAGTAAACAAGCAATAAAAAAAGGCATGGAAGGCAATAGATAACATTACTTACATCTGAGTGAAGCTTTTTCTGCTTCTCTCCCCACAAAGGTGGACGCGTTCTACTCTGCCGCTCACCCGCACTTATCTCTCTCACTGCCTGCTGACTTGGTCTTGAATACAGACTTCTATCTTTCAACTAGCATCCCAGCCTTCCGCTGCATCTTCTCCCGAATATCAAACCACGAAATTGGTCAGCTGGTCTCTCAACACAATCAACAACATTTTCTCAACCAGAAGAGCAAAGAAAGGGAGAAGCTGTTTTTTTTCCGGATAGTACATTCACTGCTGGGTATATGTTGGATTCCTGGAATAAATGGAAGAAGATGTGGAAGACGCATACATTATTAGAATTCTGATGCTATTTGGAGCTGGCGGGTTCATGATTCATCACAAAATTCAGAAGACGTGAGCAGCTTTATTAGAAATGAGCAAGCTGTCGGTGATGTTTGGTGGGCTGCTGCAAGCTATCAACACTCAAACTCAGGCGACAAGTGAGCTCAATCGCAAGTTGGATGTGACTTCTGAGACACTTCACCTATCGTTTACCAATGTGGAGAAGTTGCTGTCTCGTCTTGAAGAATCGCTCACCAATTCATCCAACTGCTGTCCATTCAGAGCTGTAGGAAAAAGACTCAAGCTTGACTGAAATCCTCCTTGTCCTCTCCTTGGTGTTCGTGATTATGCGATTCGAGGCTGTGTCCATGACGACGAGACAATATGTTTTGGCGTGCCAGATGGGACAGAGACTTGCACATACACGCTCTTGAGCATGCGACGCTTACACAACCCCATTATCACTGCCTTTTCGTTGTGCTCCGTTGGTGACCAGCACCTCTCACCCAATGTCAATAGGCTCTAGTTTACCCACGATTATCATGAAGACAGGCGCTTTAGAACACAGATGGATTTAGTTGTCATTTATTTCGTCAAACAAGTACAATTCAATATAATCAATTGTTCAACTTAACTGGTAGCTATTTTTGCTGCAGACTATAAAATCACTAAACATGATCAATTCATAGTAACAAATCAATGAGATATATAGCAGCGAGTCAACCTGTGTTGTGTATTGCAACATATAAGGGTAGATCAAATAAAAGGAAGCAATAAGACCCCCCGCCCTTCCCTGTGTCTGACAATGCATTCCGGTATGTCATTCCAAGTGTTTGAAAATGAGAGCGTAGGCTTATATGTGTGAAGTGTCACGTTCCTTCACCACAACACTGATGGTGTTCTTAATGTTCTTCAGTTTGTCACTGTCAAAGCTGACCAGCAGCATGCTGGAGCCAGCCAAGGTCGGAGTAAACACGGCGGTGACCATGGCTTCTTGTTTGGGTCCCACACGCCCAATCCTGGAAGAAGAACAGAAGTAGAAGAATTATTAAATTAATTGCACACATTTTCCGAATGAAGATAAGAATATGGAACCTAGTTCCTGCTGACTTTGGATGTAAGGTGGTCTACGTCCTATACTAGTCAATAGTCAATCAAAAGTCACATCAAGTCACAAACTAATTTACACCTATGGGCAATTTAGAGTCTTCACTAAAGCTAACGTGCACGTTTTTGGAATGCGGGAACAAGGAGAACATGCAAACTCCTCACGGGCCCAAATCCAAGAGTCGATGATAGATGTGTTAGCCAGCCTTATTATGTGGGTGGGGTCAAATGCTGTTTTTCTTTCGTCCATGCACTGATTTCACTTTTCAATGAACTTAACATGCATGTTGTCAAGAAGAAAGCGCCAATAGCCTACATACTTGAGTGTTATGGGTTTGCCATCGATGAGGCCAGCGCCCCCAACAGTGAAGCTGCAGTCCAGGAGCGCCTCCGGTAACGGGTTTAGCATGGTCAGCCTCACCAACACTGGCTGCATCACCATGGCTTCTCCTAGCATCTGCACAAACACGTTTAATGAAAGGCTAGTCAGTGCAACAGAAAATAAATGAGCCTCCGGAAGGCCCAGATAACACCACAAGAGAAGTAGCTAGATTTAATGGGCAATTACGACATTCTCCAGCCTCCGGAAGGCTCAGATAACACCACAAGAGAAGTAGCTAGATTTAATGCCTGTCACTTTTTTTTTTTTTTTTTTTTTAAGTTTGCTATAAATGTTGGAAATGTTGCTAAATATAGTAACAAGGTTGCTGCGTTGGCAAAACGGCGTAGCGAATATCTTAACGAAAATCATACTCAGCAGCTGCATGAGATGGAACTGCCCCCCCCACCACCCTCCTAAAACCGACCGATATGAACCAGAATCTGACAAGTAGATATTAAGTCTGTAATTACTCTTTATCCTTCATATTTTGATAGGAGAATATCAGAGACCTTTTATGAAGACACGTGGAAACTGGTTTAAAATGTAAAAAAAAAATTGCAGAATATGTCCCACATCAGATTTCAATACCGTACCTTGATTTCTACATGTGGCTCGTCTAGTACTATAGTCTTCTCGGCCTTGTGGTAGTCGACGGTTTGCTTGTCGATGGTGATGGCTGACAACTGAATGAGTCGATCGGACGTGATCACCGGTCCGTAAGTGCCATATTCCAACTTAAGGTACAGTCGTCTCGCTTAAAAAAAACACAATCAGTCAACTCCTCATTCATGAATCTACTGTAAATTCTATTACAGAGGATGACATTTTATTTGATTTTTAATTTCTAAACATTTTTAATGGGATGGTAGAATCTCTGATTGTTATGAAGTCCTTTTTTGATGCAAGTAAAATCTAATTTGAATGACTGGGCAACCAATGAGTTATTTTGTACGATGCGTGTCCATTTTGGTGAATTGAGGAGGTTCTCACCTTCTCCAGCGGGCACCTCCAGTCTGTCCGAGGTGAATCCACAGCTCTTTCCTCGTCTGCCGTTGTAACCCACAGCTTTGGCAAAGAAGAGGAGCGTACACGTCTTTGTCACCATGCAGTTATTGGTGACGACTGCGTACACCTCAAAGTCTGAACCCACGATCATATTTTTTGCCAGCTTGATCTTCAATAAAAAGGAGAAGAATTATTTAGTTTGGGTCATCGATAGAACGAGGACAATAATGCACTGCTCTTATTCAGATACTGCAATAAAGTTGTTTTTTTTTGTGTTAGTTATAAGGTCAAATCAATTATTTATGTCAGCCAGTTCTGTGTACAGTAATTGTATTTTGTTAAACACAAAAAATTAAGTTAATTGTGGATCAACTTAACAAATGAAAAAGGGTTTGGGTTAGGGGTGAAGGTTAGGGTTAGAGTTAGAGTTAGGGTCACGGGGTTAGGGTTTGGGTTAGTGGGTTAGTGTTCAGGGGTTAGGGGGTAGGGTTGTGGTTAGTGTTGGAGTTAGGGTTTAGGGTTGGGGTTTAGGGTTTGGGTTTAGGTTTAGGTTTAAGAGTCAGGGGTTAGGGTTAGGGGGTTAGTGTTGAGGTTTGGGGGTAAGGGTTAGGGGTTAGGGTAAGGTTGTTCGCGTTAGGGGTGAGGGCTAGGGTTTGGGGTTCGGGGTCAGGTTTAGGGGTTAGGGTTTGGGTTAGGGAGGTTAGGGCATTAGGCTTACGGTTGGTGTTAGAGTTAGGGGGTTAGTGTTAGGTGTTACGGGGGTAGGGTTAGGGGTTAGGCTTGGAGGTTAGGGTTTCAGGTTAAGGCAGTTAGGGTTAGGGGTTAGAGTTAGGGTGTATGCCCTGGTCTGGTTGCAACACTATCACAGGGCACATCCAGACAAACAGCCAGTCACACTCGCATTCACACTTTTGGAATTTACAGAACATCATACAGACAGCGAGAGATTCACCCCTAAAACTCAGAATTGTGAGGCAGATGTGCTAACCACTTGTCCACCGTCAGACCAAATGAGCCAATTATAATTCCAGTTGAATTCAAGGTTGGTGAACCTTGAGTTGGAGGCCCGGGTCCTCTCCCCGTTGTTGTAGCTTGTTGTGGTGCTGGGCCTTCTTGTACACTTCCCGCTCCTCCTTGGAACCTAAAGCATCAAGTGACAGAATTTGAAGTTGACAAAGTTGCTGCTCTTTAATGTACATTGAAGAAAATGCACAAGACGTGTGTTTACCTTCAGGATACTTGTACTCATCTGTGATGTCCTGTCTCTCATCTGAAGCGACAGCTTTGGTGCTGATGAAGCGTCCGACGGATTTCGTGGATCCGCTGATCTTGACGAGCTCTCCGTTCGACAGGCGCATCAAGTCCACCACGTCGGCATTGACCTAATGCAACACAGAACTGCCGTATGTCATCAGTCTCTCTCCAAACCCAAACTGCTACCCTTATTTCGTAGGTGAGGTTTAATGCAAATTGCATCAACTTGTTTGAGCTTGGTTGATTTCTATGCTTAACAAGTATTTTTGTTCTTTCTAATTGTCATCAGTATTATCCACCATCAAACTCACCTCGGCAAAAATAAAAGGGGCATCATATTTTTTGGTGAGCTCTCCTTCCTTAATGGCCCTCAGTGCAGCCGGTCCGCAACGATAAACACCTGACAATATACGGAAGCGGATCTCAGAGGGATTCATTCCAACAGTTTTGTATTCGTGTTTCAATAAAGGCTTACGCTACAATCAAAATGGTGCCAAATGAATACGTTGCTGATGTCATTAAAATCAAAAGATATCATATTTTTTAAGGCTGAATTTTTGCTACAGCTCTTGCATTGGATGTCATCCGATTATATAAGTGTATCTCACGTTGCGGCCGTCGGGGTGTACTGTATATGAAAACTCGAGCTCACCGTCACTCTTCTCCTGTGGTGTTGGATCGCTGGTTTGCCATCCGTCAAACTCCTTGCCCAAATCTGGACGAGTCATCCAGCTGTCCACCCAAACATGGAAGTTCCTGCCAAGAGGAGATGAAGATGAAGCTTATAAATGATGATGATGATGATCACCATCACCATGACTGGCTGTAATGTTACTCACCAGACCGAGTCCCCTTCAGAAATCATTTCCCCATCTTCATTGTAATGGTTTTCTATGATGAGGTTGGCGTTACTGTCATGGGCCGAACCAAAGTTGGTGACCACCCGACATGGGATACCCAGGGCGCGGGACACTGGAGGAAGCAGGTAAACATTGGATACCGTCTTTACTATGTATGCGTGTGTGCGTGCGTGCGTGCGTGTGCATGAACTACACATTCAAATGTTGTCAAAGAAAGACATGTTTTTCATTTAGCACTCTTATAGCAATAATGTGATTTCATAGACAAAGTCGTAAGTCTCTTACAAAGACGCAATCACCTCTGAAAAAATAAGATAAAAAAAAGGCCGTCTGTCCAATTGTTGAAATGTGCTTTTTACATTTTTATTTTTGTCTTAATTTCATAAGCGGTGAGTTCAAGCCTAACCCAGCTGACTCCGTGCAAGGCGTGGGGGACACCCTATTCCGACATATTTACTATTTTTATTGATTTATTTTTCCTCATTACGCTGTTCATTTTCAGCGATTATTGATTTTTTTTTTTCTTTTTTTGGCGGGGTGTACCCTGTGTCTCGCTGGGATAGGCTCCCGCTACCTGTGATCTTAAACATTAGCAGCGATTTAAAAAAAACAAAACAAAACAAATACTCTTTATATTCTTACATACTTTTATATGTGAAAACCATCTGTATGACCTGACCCTTGGAATATTATTAAAAAATATATATATATATTTTTTGGGGGGGGCACTGGTTTCCAGAAAATTCTACTCAGAAATGGCTTTATGTCTCCCCAAATAAATTTTTGATACTGATTTAAAAAATGTCGACTCTTTTCTTATTGATTTCTTTTGACCTACAAAAGCAAAAAGGACCACACAAATTAAGCAAAGTGTACAGAAATGCCTTTTCATCATGGCTGTGTAATTATTATTTTGAATGACCGTCAAAGACGGATTAACAGTCAGGAAAAAGTTTGACTCATCCTCTACCTGTACAGCCAACAGCGGCGAACACCCAACACTGTCCATAGCGGACGGGGCCACTCTCCGCCCACTGGCGCAGGATGTCCCCGGTACCGACCCACTGACCGGGATGAATGCCTCCAGTAAAGTCATACCACTCTCCCACCAGGACCCCTTTGTCGTCATTACTGTTGATCTGAGACAACAAACGCGGAAATGGTGAACGTGACTGTGAAGTCTTGTTGGCCTGCATGTGGCCTAAGATTGACCTTAAAATTGACCTCTCGCCAAAGTCAGCGATCCAGTTCACCTGCAACCCTAATGAGGACACTGACGAATGGATTTGTAATGTTTATTTATTTTTTTTATATAGGCCAAACATAAACTAAGTCTTCTTCCATCCATTTTCTCCAGCGCTTGTCCACATTGGGGTGTATACTGATAATGTACTTGCGTTGATAGATGGCATTAATGCCATCACGACTGAAGCCGTAAAAATAAATTGCTGTAGCCGTATTTTCATCAACGGTGGATCCTCACCTTGGCTTTAGCTACTTACCATGGCGCTCAGGACTCGAGTCACGTAGATCGGATTTTTCCTGGCTGAACAGTCCTGGTCGGCGTCCGAAACAAATTTCGGGTTGTCGTCAAGGATCTTCAGACAGATGTCCAGAATTCCTGCTTCAAACTGCACACAGAGCAAATGGGACAAAGTTTCCTATTGTGTTCATAATTGTGATGCAAATGATGTTTCTATCAATTATCCATTTTCTGAACCACTTATCCTCATGAGGGTCGTGGTGAAGCCTATCCGCCAGCTGTCTTGGAGCAGTAGGCAAGGTACACCCTGAACTGATTGACAGCCGACCGCAGGGCACACAGAGACGAACAACAACCCGCGCTCACACTCACACTCAGACCTCGGGGACAATTTAGACTGTACAATCAGCCTCCCATGCAGGTTTTTGGAATGTGGGAGGAAACCGGAGTACCCGGAGAAAACCCATGCAGGCACGGGAGAAAATACAAACTCTGCAAAAGCTGCAAGTTCCACAAATGACTTTTTTTGTTTCTTTTTGTCATAAAATGTTGAAAAACACTGCTGTGCATTATAATTTGGAACAGTGCATTTGGATAGACTAGTTACAAAGCTCAGAGACAAACAATTTGCGTAATAATTTGGAACTTGGTGTACACATGCGCATATAAATATAGTGATCTTTTTTTTTTTTTTTTTTTTTGAGCATACACACCTGTCCAAAATTCCACGGCGTCCCCTTGATGCGTTTGTGCGTGCCTCTGTAGATCTGGCCGTGCTGCGCCAAAACATACTCGTGCCTCTTGGCCTCGCCGTGCATGTACACAGCATCATCTGCGGGACCGCGCACAATGTGAAAAGCGTTACTGGCAATGGTGAACAGTAGGATGGCCTCACCGCCTCCGCCAAGAATGTTACTTTGGGGATCGAGGATTTCATTTTCACTGTGTGAATCATGGTTGAAGTACACCCATTCAAACTATTTCAATTCGAGCCTCTCCAAACTTTCCTCTAATGTTGCCTATGTTTGTACTTATACATTAAAAAAAAATAAAAATCAAAGAATTTCACTTTTTCTTGTAAACTACCACTCCCACAAACAAGAACTCATAAATGTTACTGCTATCATTGTAATATTATAAATATTTTCCAAAAAACACCTTTTCCTCAAAAGTAAAAACAAGCACGTGAATGTGACCAATTCCCGATTTTCTCACTTCACCCTTTCCTGCACCCTGTAACTTGAAAACATGATAAGCTGTCGACCGTAGTAACCGATGTCCCTCAAAGGGTTAATATTGCCATGTTTCAAGAAAAATACATTTTCCTATTATTTTACTCCTCTATAATGATGTACATTGATGTTAGCACATTATTCTGTGATATTGTGCTTTCTAAAAGAAAACAAATAAACTACTTTTCACTTTCCAACTGCTACTGTCATGTTCCGTATTGGGCAGCAGGTGGCAGGCGTTCATTCTGCTGTCTGCACACCTGCTGCCTATTTGCCAATTATCTCTCCTGCTATATCTAAGCACTCCAGTTTCAGCACATTGCCGGAGTATTGCACGCCGTGCCACTGCTGTTGCCCATTTACTCGAACGAACTCGTACACTATCGCTGATTGTTATATTTCCTAGTCCTATTGTAGACTATTTTTAAGTACGTGCTGTACCCAATATTTGGCTACATATTCTTCCTTGCCGTTTTTTGCAAGCGTTTTCTGTTGTCGCGTTTTTTCTCTATTTCCTGGTTCTCATTAATTACCAGCGCTTTCTGTTTTTCCATTAGGCGGAGTTTTTCGTTAATAATAAATGTTATTTTTGAGACAGAGTCCTTTGTCAGTGTCTGCTCTTTCGGTGATCCACTCATTCTCACCTTTTTCTGTTACGCACAAAGCGGTTCTTTTCCCTGCTTCGTGCGTAACGTGACAGCTACTTTGTTAAAATTACTTTTGAGAGTGATTGCCCCCCATCAAGTTGATAAGTTGTGGTGAAGAATTTACTTGATAGAACACCTAATGGTTTCCAAAATGAAGGCAAAAAAAAAAAAGGAGGACTAACTTGGACACCAAGCGTTAAAGAGCAAAGTAAATTGCCCTAAGGTGGTCTTCTGCCCGCGGTGGTCGACAGTCAGAGAGTAGAGCCCAATGGGTGCATTGGGGGATGACATTATGGTGAGGGACACTTTGTTGCCAGCCCGATCATGAGTGGCCGAAGCACTCCACTCCGTGTCAACGGTGGAGTCACTGAGCGGGAAGGAAACCTTAGTGTCTGATTCTTTTTTGGGCAGCGGACCTGCAGGGTGCACATAAAAAATCTAAATCAAGACACACAACACACACGTGTGCATGAACAACGTGTCTTCCGGTGGTGGGGCGATTGCTTTCTCACCAGTGTGGACAATGAAGTTGAGGTTGGCGTCGTGTGCTTTGAGCGTCTTGCTGCCGGGCCTCAAGTGGACAAAGATGGTGAAGGCTTGTCCCCGTCGGACAATCAGGCGCTGGTCCGCAAACGGCTCCGTGTGATGGCTGCTTTTGTTGCCTCTGATGTTAAGGTCACAGCGCTCGATAGCCAAAACTGCCGCAAACACATGACTCAATGAGAAAATATCATGCCATCAAGTTTGGTCGACCGATGTTCTTATTTTACAGATTTTCCCGATCCCAGGAGTGTCATGTAAATATTTACAGGAAATTAATTTTTTTTTTTCCGATTTACTTTTTAAATCAAATCCACACACAGTGAAGCACTGGAGTCTGTAGATCACAAGTGTCAAAGTCAAGGCCCGGGGGCCAGATCCGGCCCGCCACATCATTTTCTGTGGCCCGCGAAAGAAAATTATGTGTGTCAACTTGCCTGATCCTTGGTAAAATCTGGACTGAAATGTCAAAGTGTCATGTGTGATAAATGACGTTGCAATTTTGCAATAGTTTTGTTACCCTGTTCACACTCACTTCAACAATAACGGAACAAACAAATTGCTGTTTTTAAGACATGTCACAAGGAAGCACTGATAGCTCCGATGAAGGCTGAAGTGACAGCCGAAACTGTCAGCCAGGTAAGGGTTGAAGAGAAACTTCACCAAAAAAAAGCATTGTCTGGAAAAACAAAAAAAAAACTTTAACCTAATGTAACAAACAAATAGTTGGCTTGAGTGATTTCAAAACTAGCAATCCATAAATTAATTAGTTGTGTACAATTTATGCAAAGAGAATGATTAAACATTTATTTGGTTTCAGTGTCGTAACAGCCCGCCGAGGGAAAACGTGACTCCAAAGTGGCCCGCGACAAAAATAATTTGACACCCATGCTTTAGAGCAATGTATCCCGACTGTAAAATAAATCATAACAAACATGTAGAGCATCGGTGTCAAACTGCAGTCCTGGAGGCCCGCCATCATGCATGTTTTCCATCTCTGCCTGTTGCAACGCACCTGATTCAAATGAACAGGCTCAATATTCAGCTTTTGAAGAGCTTGCTGATTATTTCAGTCAGGTTTATTGTCACTGAGAGAGATGGAAGACATGCAAGACGGCGGCCCTCCACGACCGGCGTTTGACACCTATGATGGAGAAGAGCATGCTTTTTTTCAGCTTACCTTGACTCATGATTGCAGTGGCGCTCGGGGTGTGTGTATGTGTGTGAGATGTGCCTGAAGCAAAGTCACAGCTCCTGGCCCTGGTGGGTATTTGTAGCCACGTGAAACCAGAGTGGGCAGTTCACATCTGACCTCATCTGGTCATTATTCTGTTTTTAGTTGGAAGCGCAGACAGGCTTGCATCACTTCCACTTTCTCTTTTGGAGGGACATTGATTTCTACTAAAGTCCATTTGACGCATGTCATTGAGACGAGACAGGTGACATGCTTGTTAAGCCATCACTGTATATTAAAAAAATATCTGTGGCTGTGTACTATTGTATTTCACTATTTATACGATGCGGTGGCATGACATTTATTTGTCGTCTAATTTATCATCTATGACAGACAAATGAAGAAATCAACATATTCTGCTAACAGCACACTTCCAACTTTATTGGTACCAAAACAACATTAACAAGAGACCTGACTGCACATAATACTGCATATACTTCATACAAACAAACAAATAGTGACTCAACTTGTGTAAACAGCTTCAGAAAGGAAATATGATAAAAAAGTTAGTAGTTTAACAGGCAACGTCAACCGTGTGTGTGTTTGACCAGACAAAAACATAAAAACAAACAATCCCCCACCACCCTGAAAATGACAGTGACATACCTCAATTCAAAGTGTCCATTGTCTTTTGTCCCTGCATTGATGCTGAAACAGCACCTCAAATTCACATGCCGTTTAAAACATGTGATTCGTATGTTCGCAAGTGGCCTGTCCCTTTTGTAAATAAAACACACTTAGACACACACACACACACACACACACACGGAAATTACATCAAATATTTGGAGGACAGCTGTGGTAAATAATAATTAAAAAAAAAAAAAAAAAAAGAAAGAAAACTAAGTCAACACATCAATGTGTCCAAACTGTCCATGAAGGGCAGCAATTGCCATTTTTGGGATGTGTGTGTGTGAGAGTGCGTGTGTGTGTGTGTGTGTGTGTGTGGGGGGGGGGGGGGGCAAAAAAGCCGCTCTCTGGAGTCATGTCCTTAAATGGAAAAAAAATAAAATAAATACATTCGACTCTGGTCCTGTGTGTTCAAGTTGAAATTATTGAACGCTCGTTCAATGCGACTCCTGCATGGCCAGATTTTGACAAAGCACAAAATAAAATACGCTGCCACAAGAAGGCAAAACCAGTTGCCGCTGTATTCGCTGTTTTCTATTTTATTATTTCAAATTCATGGCTTATGAGTTGTTCATGCAAATATTTACTCTAATATAGCCTTATGATTTACACTAATGGCGGCATGGTGGTTGAATAGTTAGCGTTTCTGCCTCACAGTGCAGAGGTGCTGGGTTCGATTCCGGCTCGGGCCTTCTTGTGTGGAGTTTGCATGTTCTCCCCGTGCCTGTGTGGGTTTTCTCCGGGTACTCCCACATTCCAAAAATATGCACGGCAGGCTAATGCAACACTCTAAATTGTCCGTAGGGTGTGATTGTGAATCTCGATGTTATTTTTGTCTGTGTGTGTCCTGCGATTGGCTGACAACAGGTTGAGGGTGTCCCCCGCCAACTGCCCGAAGATGGCTTCGATAGGCTCCAGCACACCCCGTGACCCCTGTGAGGATAAAGTGGATCAGAAAATGGATGGATGGATGGACTAACACAAGGTAAAAATTCAGGCTATGTTACAGCTGTACGAATGGAACTTGTAAACTGAGGAACACCTGCAACGGAAAAAAAAAAGTAAAATAAGATCTATTACATTAAATGTTATTTCAAAAATTTCGGCTTGTCCGTTTTCTGCTGTATGCATTATTTTGTATGCGATAAAACCTTGAAATAAACAACCATGCCAATAAATGCTTGCTCGTGTGTGTGGCCTCATAAAGTCCAAAGGTCACATGGAAGGAAGTGAAGTGATAAATAAGAATCCTAAAAGAATGAGGAGGTGGACCAGAAGAAATCAGAGCGGCGGTGAGGACCAACTATCTGCAATTGAAATTAATTGTCACAATTAAGATAAGAGGCTTACCATGCCCTCGGAATCCAGGTTAAACCTCTGTTGATTTGCCTATCGGGATATGTCCCTGTAATGCAAAAACATACACTTGTAAAAGGAGAATGAAATTCAAGAAGCAATGAACAGGCCCTCGAACCTACTTTTGCACGGCAAATCCTCACCCAATTTAGACAGCATCAACAAAAACACATCGCACTTCAGTAGTAAAACACAAGTACCGACTGATACCAGTTATCGGTATCGGACTGGTACCAGCCTTATCGTGAGTATCTGATATGTTTTAACATATCAGATAATCACGATAGCGGACGATACTAGTCACCAATACCAAGATAGCGTGTCTATTATACAGAGTGCAATAATCACATCTTGCCTTTTTTGCACTTGTATGTGCACATATTTGTCACCACTATGGCTAGTGTATCTGCTTCTGAGTGTGGTTTATCCACAGTTCATCAAAGTAAGATGAGAGGAGTATTTCGGCAAATAACAGAAGGCAATGAATCCCTGAACGCCTAACTGTAAATATACGTCAGTTCACTGTACACCCTTTCGCCACGCACCTGAGCATCATCCAGATGCGGAGGCTTGGCGTCAACGGACGCATTCTTCGTCTTGACGGACGGTGAGCTATTCATGTGACGCAGCGATGCGCACGGCTGGGGACTGTGGGAGCCAAGTGACGATGAGGAGTCCACAACCTCCCGGCCGAGGGCCGACAGACAACTGTGCTCCGAGTCGCTGAAGAACACGTTGGCGCTCTCCTCGGATGAGTCTGCTGTGTCTGTTAAGTCTGAAAGATAAAATAAGTCATGAGCTGAACTCTGCAAAAGTAATACCGGTCAACACATACGAATTTTCCCGTTATTGACAAGTTTTTACGTGGTATCACGTTTTCACATGATAATGTTCAAATTTTTACATGATAAGTACCGTATTGTCTGCACTAAAAGGAGCACCTAAAAGCCTTCCATTTTCTTCAAAGCTCACAGCACGCCTTAAAATCCGATGCGCCTTGTGTATGGTCATTACGGTAATATTTTGACCCCCAAAATGGCTCCTTGCTCGAGACATGCTGACAACGCAGAGTTCAAACTTAAGGCGATCGGTTACGCAGTTGAACATGGAAATAGAGCAGCGGCAAGAGAGTTCAACGTTAACGAGACAATGTTATAACTTGCTGTTGGTTAAGTGAACTGTGTCGCTGCTTTATTAAATATGTTTTACTGACATCTGATCGTTCTGTTGGCGTTTCCATGAGCGTAGCTCCATCTAGTGGATGCATTGTAGATTGCGTCTTATAATGCGGTATGCCCAATGTATGAAAAAAAATTACAAAATAGGCCTTCATTGAAGATGCGCCTCATAATCCAGTGCGCCTTTTAGTGTGGAAAATATGGTATTACGTTTTTACGTGACACTTATCAATGCTTCTCCCCTAGTCTGAGGTGGTCTCCGTCAAACGTACTGAGCGGACGATGGTTTGTTTTCCAGCGGTCCTGGTCCTGATGAAGTCGACAGTGACGAGTGTTGACCTCATTGTCCAGTACACCGTCGGGGGCGGGGCCAGCAGCCGGGCTTCCAAGATAGCCAGCGGGAGAAAGCGAGCCACGGCCTGACGATGAAGACGACTGGCTGAAGGTGGTGGAGGCAGAGCCAACGGAGTACGGGCGAGCGAATTCTATAGCCCTGTGTGAACAACACGCCACAGGGACTGACAACACACAGGCATACAGTAGTTGCCATCAATCACACAAGAAGGAGCTCGGTGACCACAAGCATTAACTATGGAAGTGTGTTCCACTTCTGACTTGGACATACTCAAAGGGGAAATGTTTTGCTGTTAAAAACATTGCTTAACCCTTTCATGCACCAATAATGATAACCTGTAACCTGATAACATGATAGGGCTGTCCACTGTCGTAACCGCTGTCCCCGAAAAGGATTACAGGAGACAGATTTTTTTTTTTCATTTTAAAACATTTCCCATGAAGCCATCTTTCATTTCTGTGACATACTTTTGGTCAAAATATCGCAAGAATCAAGAAATACAACAGACTTTTCGAGGGTGGAGCCTTAGCACTGAGACGAGACTGAGACTAGACTAACAGTGTAAAGTAGAGCAAGGCTTGCTCACAAACACTTTTTTTTCAAGCAGGCAGTTTACAAAATATTTATTCTGGTGTTCTCAACGATTCAGAAAAGTAATTTAATTCCGATTTTTCCTCCCTCAATATCGCAATTGTGAATCATTTATTTATTTTTCCAAGGTCCTTCCCGTCTATTGTTCAACAAACACAAGCAATAAAGAATCGGCATTCCAATAAACTATATCAAATTCATCATACAAAACTGTTTTGGTCTTGTAGGTCAGGTTGACACTAAAATAAAGGTAAATGAATTGTGGAATAATATGAATGACAGTTGATTTATCAACTTCGGTCAGATTTGTTAACTCGCTCAAGAGAGCTTGTGAGTGGGGGAGAGCAGAAGGTGAGGCAGACACTTCAGTTTATTGTTGTTATTTTGGCGCGGTTACATCCCACAGTGACCCAGCCTGCGCGCATTAGCGGGAGTGCTGAGTGACCACCTCCTTGTTATCCTTTCAACATCTGATCAGACGTTACAATACACACAATGCATTGTGGTCGCGCGGCTGGCTGGTTCAGCAGCCGCTGTGACTGAATGCGGTCATCCCACAGCACGAGTTTGACTTACGGTTCTTGCAGTGGTAATAGTTACAAAATCTGCAAATAAATGTCAACAGCTTCAGTGCAAAACACTGGTTTGGGGGAATGCTATTGAACCATAAAATATAGATTGATGTATAAAGTACATTTACAGGCCAATTGATCACGATCTATCTATCTAGCCAGCTAGCTATCTAGCTAGCCATCTAGCTAGCCAGCTAGCCATCTAGACCGCGAGCTAGCCATCGAGCCCCTCTAGCTATCTAGCTAGCTAGTGTAACGTCCGAGTTTAGAGGCTTTATAAATCTCTCCAACAATAATCCGAATTTGGGACCACCGCCAGTTTATTGCCTTTTTCTTTTCAGCACGCGACAGCAACGAACGTTCACTTCGTCACCTCCTTCTCACGTCACCACAAACTAGGCATACCAGAGACCCAAGTACAGGAACCGCTATTAAGCCTACACTAGCTAGCTACCTAGCAGGGTAGCTATCTCTATCCAGGGTAGCTATCTCTATCCAGCTAGCTATCCATCCATCCATCCATCCATCCATCCATCCATCCATCCATATATACATACCTACAAATGAGTTTGTCACCAAAAATACAGAGTCCAAATTTATATATGTACTGATGAATGGAGCCTGCTAGTCTCTGTCTCAACAATTACTGCTTGCCTACCAGAGTAATTTGTTGTTGTTTTTTTCCCCAACTTTTTAAAGAGTTATTTTAAGGTGCAATTAGCACTTACTGCGGCTTTAATTCTTGTCCCAAATACCTCAACCATTCCTTCCATAGATATTTTCAGATACAATATTTGCGTTAGGACCACCGTCACGGACAGCTAAGACAATGGCCGACACTGCCTCGATGTGACCGCAATAAATGTACTCTATGCAGAATGTTCCTAACACTTACCTCTGCCAGGCAGGATGCCACTGACGTCCCGGTCGCAGATGGCAGCCTCGCTGGGTTGAATGTCCAAGAATGATTTGTGACCCAGTCCCATGAACGCTCTCTCCTGTAGTCTTAGTTCTGCAACATAGAACATAGTCTGCATCTTCCAATGCACGCAATTGCAATGGTGTTGACGTGTCATTGACTGACAATATGGACAGTTAGAGAACAGATAAAAGAACAGATACAAAGATTGATAGTGGAATGGATGGCCTTTTTTTTTTCCTCGACAGTCCATATGATTCAGTTGGTACCTCGACTGTGAGTCGCCTGATCCCAGAGAATCTTCTCCAAGTCAGCGGTCCAGGCTTTCTTCAGATCTACGCTGGTGGCCTTCAATGTATAAGTGTCCTCGCTCTTCCTCCTGCGGAACCAGATTTCAAAGCAAAGGCCGCTCACGCCGGCGTCATGAGTCATCCCGATGTCGTTAGTCTGGGCGAAAGAAAGAACACAAAGGGAGACATTCAGACGTGATCTCTGCTTAGTTTATCTGTCCAATCCGATGAGACAACAGCTTCACAGTCAAGTTGTGAAAACAAGTCGGCACCAGGTTCTCCACACCTTAAAGGACTGTTTGTAGACATAAACTTCATTTCCAACTTCGGTCTTCTTTGTCTTGCTGAAGAGAATGAGATGCTCAAAGAGGAAGATGCGGCGCAGGCATTTCTTCTTCCGAAAGAAAACAGTAAACTCATCCTGTCGAATGAGCTGACCTTGTTCTTTTAAGTTTACCTGTCAGCAAAGAAGAGAAGACATGCCTGTATTCTAACTAGCACCACCTTGTTTGAAAGTGTGCCCCTGTGATATGCTTTTTGCAAATTTTGTGTGTGTTGAAATACGTTTTGTGGATGTTTAAAAAGAGCGTTTTGATTTAATTCATTATATCTCCCGTTTTACATCAGTCTTACATCACAGTCCTGGATAGCATCCATGGTGAGCAGGTCGTTGCCGTGACGCATCTGAAAGCGAACCAGGTCAACGGCAGCCTTGATGTCAGCCCGTTCGCTCGCTCTGCCGCTGAACTCGGCATCGTTGACACCCGCAGTGGCATCAGTATTGTCTTGCGGCCGGCAGGATGCAGTCAGAGCCAGCATGTCCTGCAGCAAGAGGCTGTACTTGCTGATCCTTTGGATGGGCCTCAGCAAGTAGGAGGACAGATCCATCATGTCCCCGAGCTCCTGCTGTTTCTTCTGTGAAGGCAAAATGAAAGACTTAAATGTGGAGGGACTGGGGCAGAAATGTAAGACAACCAGAACTGCTTCAATAACAGCTATATGTCTTTAAAGGAATTTGTTTTTCTTTTTTTTTTTTTTTTTGCAAAGTCTCACCAGATCATGTAGATGGGCCTCAGCAAGTAGGAGGACAGATCCATCATGTCCCCGAGCTCCTGCTGTTTCTTCTGTGAAGGCAAAATGAAAGACTTAAATGTGGAGGGACTGGGGCAGAAATGTAAGACAACCAGAACTGCTTCAATAACAGCTATATGTCTTTAAAGGAATTTGTTTTTCTTTTTTTTTTTGCAAAGTCTCACCAGATCATGTAGCTTTTCTATACACACATATATATATATATATATATATA
>NW_017805405.1:209923-299923 GCF_001891065.2 Hippocampus comes
GGCGCGCAGGCCTCGCCCCCACGGAAACCACTGGCAGCCGACGGTGTGAGGCTGAGATACAGCGGCGGCGTCACGATCACTTTTTGCCCTGTTCCTCTTGGTCTCACGTTCCGCTTTCTTTGCTGACCTAGAGCACCGCCAAAATGTTTATAAATGCCTACCTTAATAGCTCAAAACCGAAGTATACCCCAAACTATTATCCCACAACACTTTAATACAATTTCTAACTGATTTCACAACACAAATTTAGAGTCTTCAATGAAACGAGTGTACATGATTTTTAAAATATGGTAGGAGGCATGGAGAGAACAAGCAAACTCAACACTCCAAGAACCCCAAATCTCAGAACTTTAAGGAAGACGTACTAACCACTAGTTCACCATGCTGCTCAAGTATGCATCTTTCAGCATAATTGTTACACCATTGTTTCGTCTATTTCCTCTCACCAAGTGAATGCGTACCTTTGAGATGACCTTGGTGTGACCTTTGACCCCTGGCCGCCACCATGATCACTTTTATCTTCAGGTTTGATGGTAATTTTACATTCCGCTTCAGTTGTGTTGCTCTTGGCCAGGATTGGTCTTCGTTTCTCAAAATCCACTGCCCCTGACACAATGTTCGCCCACTGTGGATGTTGTGGCCCTGGTGTTGACTGTACCGCCACACTACCAGGTGGTGCTGTCTGAGTGCTGGCAACATCCACATAATGATGCCCGCAACACCCACGACACTGTGGTTGACCGTTGAAGACCTTGTCAGTGACATCCTGCATCCTCTCCTGAAGTAACTGCCGGGCCTCCTGGCACCGGAGCCATGCCGTGTTCCAGACCCTCATTCCCCTGGAGCTCCTCAAGGCACTGGCCTGGGCCTTCAACTCCTGAAATTTTTCAACACTGAACTGAAGGAACTTGTCCTGAAAGAGTTGGAGGACAGAGCTGTCATCTGAGGCTAATATGCTGCTGTTGGTAGTCGGAACGGAGTTGAGCACTGTCTGGATGTCACACTGGCTGCCGTGAGGTCCAGGGTCTTTGTTGCCAGGCGCTGTCCTTTGACTACAGTCTTGGGCTTTAAGGATTCTGGGTTGATTCTGGTTCAGATAGTCAATACATTCAACAGCCAAGGATGTAGCCTGTCAAAAAAGAAGAAATACTGTACTGTAAAACAGTTCAACTTCTTCTGTAAATTTTTACATGTTGCATTCATGTGCCTATTAACTATTATCAGAAGCTATGAATGATTTTTGAATGTTGTCTTTGTCACTCCTGTAAATAACCGGTTGCTATGCTGAATAAATCAATATATAGACATGAAAATGTTGAAGAGGATTTTTGTTCTAATGCTTTGCACCTTATCCTCAATTTTAACATACAAATTGCACAATGATATCGATATTGTACAATTACCTGCTCACAAAAGTCACACACATTGACCATGATCCGCAGTTCCCGGCCACATGACTCCGCTCTACACAAGAAGTCGTCCAGGTCTGACTTGAACGCGCAGACCTGGTTGCTGAACGCCTGTGTCTCCGGGTATGACATCCCAGCCTGCTGGAGGTGCTCGGCCTCTTGCGCTAATGACATAGCATGGTGTCTACGATCCTGGGAGGCGATGGCGAGGTTTAGAGATCATGATGCTGTGTATTACCTCAAACTGTGCTGAAGTGCAGCGAGTACTGGCAACTCACATACTATTCACAGAGCTCGTGCAGCTATCAGATTTCATTTAGTACTATGATCAATTGCTTAATGTGCTTGTGTTACGGGGCTGAGCAACCCTGAAGATCAGACTCTTGAAATGGGCATAATGGTCACCAGTAGACTATTGACAAGACTCACATTAGCCTCTATAAGAAAAGCAGTGAAGCTGTTGAGGATCTGATCCAGTTGGTCTCCGGAATGTTCCACTGATTCGGCCTCCTGCAGATGGCGCTCACCCTCTACATAAAACCACTGCTGCAGCTGTAGAAAGAGAAAGATCATGAAAATGACTGATCAATAAATAACATTAAAATGTTCATTTCAGTCACTATCCTGGTGGCACATACTTGTGTGAAATGTCCTTCCATCTCTCTGACTTGCAGCAGATATTTCAAATGTTCCAGAGACATGTTGGAGCTCTGTACAAGGTTATGGACCTGCTCCTCCACATGGTTGTACAGGCTGGTCAGTGAGTCCACAGCGTCACTGCATGTAGGACAAAGCCAGTATAGTCTAATCAAAAAACTGATGCTGCAATTAAAATAAGCAGAATATGAAAGAAGCAAATTCATTTTGTGCCCACCTGAGATCCTCACAGTGAGGATATCTGTGGTCACTTTCCTTCCTCAGCCTCACCAGGATGGCCCCGCCCTCCCTCTGGAGGCTGACCAACCGCCTGTCCTCCAGCACATCACGCATCAAAGTCCTCTGGTCCATCATACATTGTTGCACAGCCTGGACAAGCAAGCACAGTTGCACTCAGAGATCAGATCATGAGAGACCAGGACTTAATAACTCATTTAATAACTTACCTGCTGATCACTGACCACGTGTGACACAATATATGGGTACAAGTATTGGAACACCTGGCCATTTCACCACCAAAAAGTCGTTATAAAAGCTTCCAATATTCTTGAATGACTTACTACAAGATTTTGGAGTGTGGGGGAATTTTGGGCCATTCATCCAGGACATTTGTAAGATCACTGACGAGGGACCTGAGACAGGGGTTGCCTCTCCTCAATCTCTATTCAACTTCACCTGAAAGGTTTTCGATGGGCTTTGAGGGTTAGGTTCTTCAATCCAAGCACACCTTTATGGAGTGAGCTTTTTGCATCAGCACCTTAGTGTGCACACTACGCATATGAAAACCTGCAGACATCTGGCTGCAGACATCATAGCTTCATCTGGCCAATAACTCACTAGACAGTTGACTCATACCGTAATTGCATCACGGCCTTTTGCAAATGTTGGACAATTTTGCACATCCTTGTCAAGATGGTACCATAATTCTTATTGCTGCGTTGGCGATTGTTGATCACTATTCCACACTACTGCACACTTTAACCTTTTCAGGGACAGCGGTTACAGCAATGGACAGCTGTTCATGTTATCAGGGTACAGGTTATCATTATTGGTGCATGAAAGGGTTAAAATACATCATCATTTCATTGCAGTGAAACACGGGCAATAGAGTACCTCTACAGAATTTGTCCTCCGGGGAGCTTTTAAATGACTGATTGCCCTCAGCAGCAGACCGGATGCGTCATGAAGATCCAATGCAAATGGAAAGAGTTTCTAAAGAAGAAAAAGATGTGGTCATCATTATTACCGCACAAGTAACTGTGTGTATGATTGGCTCCAGTAGAACAGTGCAAACTTCTACAGGTTCTTTGAGAGAAGTATTAGATTACTAATCATTTCTGGCTAGGGGTACAAGCAACTTGGTGGGTGGGCACGGCCCCCTCTGGCCTGCTCCTGGCGATGGGTGTGCCTGCCTACTCACCTGATGAAGCTCCAGCCAGTCACAGTGGTTGTAGGACAGTGTTCCATCCAGACGGGAAGTCCGTTGGCTCTCGTCTACCATCTTCATCAGGGCCTTCATCGATGTCACCACTTCAGTCTGTGTAGTCCAAAAAAAAGGAACATCAAGAGCTTTCATGCACCCTGTAACCTGATAACATGATAAGCTGTCCACTGCAGTAACGGTCGTCCCTGAAAGGGTCAATGGCCTTGCTTGTGTCTTGCCCCAAAAAAGGACTTTGTCGTTTTTTGCAATTCATTGTGATTTGTTGTTGTTTTTCCTTAAGTATGAGTTGACTAACCTGCATGGTGGGGCATCTCTCTGGTTGGGCACAGCTTTCTTTATCCACTAGAAGCACCAAGCTGTTCACCGCCTGGGGAGATTGCTCCTGAATACAATCGTTATTTTTGACATGTTAAACGATTTAAGTGCTGATTAAAATATGCTAAAAAAAACAACCCTGCCAAATGAATACATTTCAACTGACTTTTTGTGACCATTTCTATATTTATTCGTCATATGCACCAGTGGTATAGCAGCTAAAAATTGTACTCAAGCAAGAGTGCTGTTACTTTAAAATAATAAGACTTAAGTAAAAGTAGTCCTCAAAATAATTACTTGAGTCAGAGTAAAAAAGTAGCCAGTCAAAAAAATTACTCCAGTACTGAGCAGCTGGTGAGTGCATTCCCAGTCCTTGACTTATTATAATGAACTCATACTATCATTTCATTACATTGTATTAAGGTGCCAGGACAGGGCTGCTTGCACCCAACTATCAAGTACGTGATGATTGTTAATTCAGCCATATACTGTACATGAAAATCAGCCACATTATATTGAGGTGCCAGGGCAGGTGGCTGCTTTCATCAAATTATCAAGTACATGACGATTGTTAATTCAGCCATATACTGTACATGAAAATCAATGTATTTCTCATGAATTTACTGTTTTTCTGCAGGTGCCCTGTTAGGCCTCACCTGATGATAGAGTGGAAGTAGAGCAACATCTCCAAGAGCTCCTGGCTGGTCCTGTTAGAGCTCCATCCTTGGTGGTCTCCATAAAGCTCAGTGATCGGCCTACCTGACCTGTCTCTGCCTCCTGCAAAGGCCAATGAAACAAAAGGTTAGAAGTGCATCAAAAGTATAACCCCTTTAGATATTTAGAAGGAGGAGCTACGATCTTCATTTCCAAGCATCTTAACCCTTTCAGGGACAGCGGTTACTACAGTGGACATCTTATCATGATATCAGGTTCCAGGTTATCATTATTGGTTTCCAAGCATCTTAAGGTAAAAACGTATGGTTCACATTACCTTACTGTACACTTAAACTGACTATATTGCCACTTGTACAGTATATTCAGCGAAAGAACTATTTCAGGACAGATGATTGGAGTACTTTTGGAACCTGCCTGTGAGCGCTGCTACGCCTTGATAGAGAGGGTGAGCTATGGGGTCCGGAAACCCCAAAGGAAGGTGGTCTGGTCTGTGACTGGCATGAGCGGAGGATGGAAGAGGAGTCCTCTGAATTTCTGTTGCTGGAAGTGAAGCAATGGGTGAGGAGCTCTCTGTCTTTCTACCTGTGGTGGATTTACTTGGCCCATTTATAAAAGGATGGAGGCATTTTTATGGATCATCACTCATGCTTTATCTTAACTCATATGTATATAAACTCATATATAAATGTATATTATAATATCAAGTCGGTGCACCGTTTACCTGGAATGGCCATCTTCATTTTGTTGATTTGGGGTGAAACTAATTGAAAGGCTGTGCTTTTTTTACATTTGACCACGTGAAGCTGAGGAACATCTGCATAGACGTCATCATTTCGATCCCTCCTGACATTTGCGCCATCAACGAGGACCAACTGGCACTTCTCTGAGGTATCTACCACTGCGGTAGAGAGGGAGGAACATCTTCCATCGGATTCCCCTTTGCTATTCGGAGGTGAAACAGGCGTGGTCACATTTGGACTGAGCCCAGTGGAAGAGGGTGTATTTAGTTGTCCTTCACAAGGTTTGGGATGTTTGGAACAACCAGATGCTAAATTGTGGTGTTTGGTGGAGATCACACATGCCTTTGCAGGGTCACTGGTGCTCTCCAATGCTCCTTCATCATTTGTTCCACTCCCATTTTGTAAACCGATAAAAGTTCTGTTGCAATGTTCCCGAAAAGGCACAGTGGTCCTGTGAGTTAGGAATTCCGGTCTGCCGTCATGTCCGGGGTTGTCAGGCATAAAGAGAACAGCTTTAGTATCTCCCGGTTTCCAAAATAGAGCAGTGTTTTTTTCTCCTGATTCCTCACAGATGGCACCGCTGGCAATGAAAGTGTGTTGGTTTTGCATCCCGGATTTAGAGCAAATTTTTTGGCCATGACATTGAGGTGCACCTCTTCCAGTCTCTGTTGGTCTTCTGTCACTGCGATGTAAGATTTCCCCATCCTCCTGCACAACACCCAACATCCTGGCTCTGGCCTTCTCATGCTGAACAGTGACAGGATTTCGGAGAGCAGCCCTGTAGGATTCCCGATGACGACATTTCATCTCTTGACTTTGGGAAGACATTTTCCCTTGTCTCCTGGCCATGCACGGAGTACAGGGTTTCTCTGAGAACTTGACAGTGCGCACACACTGAAAAGCTTCAGTTGTAACAAGAAAAGGTTGACGGCATTGGGAATGGTCGAGATCAGGTGATGGTTCGGATGCCACGTTTGTGTGTTGTAATGGAGCAGTTTCTTTTTGAGCATCACCGTTTGCTTGTGTTTTAGATAAATGCAGGAGTAAGTGTTCTTTACGTGGCATTGACTGGCTGTGCATAATTGACTCCGGCGGTGCCCTTGGTTGCATTTGTACCTCTGCTTTTTGTTCCTTTGTTGCTAATGGAGTGCGTCCAAAGAGCATAGTTGCCTGCAGAATATCAGTGCAGTCTTCCTCAGTGGCTATCTGGTCTGAAGACTGACTTACTTGCTTTGTATTTTCAACCTCACCCATATTGTCAACTTTGCACAAATCTGTAGGGTTGCAAACATCCGTTGTTGGATTTAGTTCCGTCCCATCGACACGGCTGTCCCAAGTATTGGGCGATACCCAGCCAACAGGCTTTGGCTCTGTCTCCGTATTCTTGTCTCTGGCAAGCCTGGATGCGGAAGCGGTGCTAGTATCCACAAGGCAGAGAGACACCGCAATGCCGTGCTTGGCTGGACATATTCTGGTCTCAAGCGAGAAGGGAGGAGGATGTGAAAAAGACGGTACGAATGAGGTCTGTTGAATGACACGATACTGTTTGGTAGCAGTTTCCTTTGCAAGAGAAGGATCAACAGAACCGCTTGATGACAAATGATCAGGTCCATGAGCATGAGACATGGGAGGAGGTGATGGAGCATATGAACGAGGAGGACAGGCCATGCTATTGCTGGGACTTTGTGGCCAAACCACTAAGTCAAAGCTTCCAGTTCACATGGTGAGATCTCATCCAAAAGGTAAATGCAATTGTATGACGATTAGGGTCTCCTCCAGTGCTTCTTTTCAGAGACCTCCTCTTTCAGGTGGCTGCAGATCACAAAGCTGGATAATTGCTTCACAGAAGTTGTCGCTTTAAGGTTGCGTGATCCAAGGTCAAGGTGGATGATTACAGCGCCAACAAAATGTTCTAGATGAATGAGAAGAGAGAGAAAATATGAGTACTTTGTCAGCCGGAAAATATTTGTACCCAGCCAAAATGTCCAGTAGGGGACAGTGCAGTACACAATAATCCGAAATGGAAGCGGGTGTTTAGTCAATATTCTCTATTGCAAACGACTGCAGCTATTACATGATATAAATGCTTGATAATTGTACACTAGTGCACCTTTCAGCGGCAATATAATGATACCCAATAGAAGAGCCGCATTAAATATTCTGCCATTGGAATGGGCTGTATATGGCAGGAAAAAGTATGTAAACCATTTGGAATGGATCATAATGCATAACATGTAAACATTCACAGCACAGGAAGGAATAATTAAGTTAAGGATTGGATCTAATAACTGGTTGAGCATCTTTTGGCAGTAATAACCTCAACCAAACACTTCTTCTCGTTGCAGATTTTCAGCAAGATGGGTGGTGACGACGTACAATAGTGATCAAGATTTGCATGCTCCTCTACAAAAAAATGAATTAAAAAAATTCTGTGGTCACACAGCCATTGATCACACACGCGTGAGCACTAATTTACAGAGTATACTGGAGCAACGGTGCAATCAAAACCTTTATTAATGAGGCACCTTTCAATCTTTAAAAACAACACAAAGTGCTTCAGAAAAGAAATGATGAAAGGCACAAACAAATTCCCTCCCACCTACCGGGAGTTTGTGGACCCCTTGGGTATCCAAGACCAAAGTAGAAGCAGTTTAAAAGATTATTAAATACATAGACTGGTTGCTGAGGCAAGGATGAGCATCGAGTTGAGTCTTGCCGTGTTGTCCCTGATTTTTATTTATTTTTTAAATATATTTGAAACAATCAGTGTTAAAGACATTACAGTACAACTTACCATTCACTGTCGAACAAGTATTGCTTTCGTGCCATCTTGGTGCCAAGAAACTATGCTAAAGTGAGGGGAAAAGCTTCATTTAGAAAGGCCGTAGCCCCGTCTAATAGACTTGCACCAAAGCAGTCTAATAGCAGTGCTTTGCTATCGAAAGAGAATTCTAAACCCAATTGCTCATGGATTTTCACAACAGACTAAATTGTATTTTTGTCTACGTGAAAGCTACATCGTTAAAAAATTTTTTGAAAAAAGCTCAAAATATGTACGTATTTGACCTGTGCAACCGTTGTGCAATAGGATGCATTTTAAGGTTACATATTGAAAACATTACAGCGTATTTTGCTTTTGGCAGGGTGGTAATTTTATTTGTCTAATGGCAGGATTTCATTTCTGGAGTTTAGCATTGCATGGGCCACAGGAAAAAGGACACATTCATGCCTTTAATTACTTCTGCTTGGCTAGTGGCAGTTTTAACTGTCGAACAGAGATCAGTTTGTAAAGTGAGATTGAAAACGAACTCTAACGATCAATTACAACTTACAAAGTGCAGTAAGTATGAGGATGCCTGGGGCCGGTTGCATTCCTCATGGTGTTGTTAAATTGCACAGGTCCGTCACCTGTTGAGGAAACAGCTCAGCAAGCTCAAACATTTGGTGCTCACTGTCAAAATCGTAGCCAAACAATTTCAGCAAACGGCGTCACCGTGGTAGCTGCTCTCCGGGTTGCCATGGGCCCTCGTTTAAGTGTTTCACATTTCCTTTGACCCGTTTGAACTCTTTACACATTTAGGACAACTTTATTTAGCGCGCTAATGACCTCAGGGTGAATGCATATACACGTATGTCAAGGCTCGATGAGGAGGTGTACGGCATTAGGATGTGATGTCCAAGCGTTGACACATGGCATGAATTTGTTTTGCTTAGATATGACGTTCATCTTACTTTACATAAATGACTTAGGCAGGTTAGACAGCATATTTAAAAACGGGAAGTGTGGACATGTTTAACTTAACATTTATGACTGTTTACTGTAGCAGATCGTGAAGGAAAAAAAATCACTTTTAATACACCCTACAACCCAGAATAAACAGTCAGGATGATCATTTGGAGCTATTCAACAATGAGGCCTTTGCTGACTTTGCTGTGGCCGAATCACATCAGCTTCAGCAATTGCTTTTTGTCGGCCATCTCCTCCTAGGCAGTCGTATAAGCACTGCATCATGTAATAAGCCATACACTCTGTGTCACATTGCTGTTGCTCATTCTGTATCTGACATTCCATGTTTATTTCCTCCCCGACTATCTTATTACCTTGCATTATCATCTGGGACTACTGTCCACAAGCAGTCTCAGCCTGTCGACAGAGCCCTGTGACTCAATCAGGACACACCCCTCTGGGAAACAAACAAAAACAAAAACACTGGTCATCATGATGACATGGGGAAGGAGGATCGCACTTGCACTTTCTGCTTTTCAAATTATCACCCACACTGAATAGAGGTCACGGCATTCCGGTTTTTGCAAATTCACATGGCTCAACAAGTATCGTATTTTCTGCACTACAAGGCACACCTAAAAGCATTCAATTTACTCAAAAGCCGACAGTGCGCCCTATAATCCGATGGACCTAATATAAAGAGACTGTAACTCTCTTGACATTCCCCATTGAGTTGTTTCCTTATTAGTATTCCTACGCCATCTAGTGGTGATTATTAGCAGGAACCAATTGTAACCTAAAAAGGTTCTGCCCGACACTAACTGACACGTGCAGTCGCCAACACACACTCAAACAGACAGCTACTTTGTGAGCTCTGCGCAATTGACACGTGCAGTTGCCAACACACACTCAGCTACTAGCTACAGCTACTTTGTGAGCTCTGCGCAGCCATTATGAAACCATTATGAAGCGAAGATAATACCAAAAGCAGAGTTAACTACTGACTAAACGAAGAAGGAGACAAGCAAGACTTCTGAGGATATTTAGCCCCTTGTGGATAGTTTAGCCCCAGGACGTTGGTGTGCCTTTTTGTTGAATCAGAGTGTTAATCACAGACAAGACTTCTAAGGATATTTATCCTTTGGGGATGGTTTAGCCCCAGGACGTTTGTGTGCCTTTTTGTTGAATCAGAGTGTTAATCACAGTCAGACCTACCCACTCCTCCGAAAAAACTAACAAACAAACAAAAAATCAGCAACTGGGCTGGACGATGTGCAGGGTTAAAGAGGAGTGTTGAATAATCTGAGCGGAATAATCCATAGGACAATCGATTCTAAAAGTGACAGTCCTAGTGACGATTGAATGCTCTGGATAGATCTGAAAACGAAAATGTACTGGCAGTCTCCAACCAACCTGATGGAGTTTGAGAGAGGTGTTGCGAAGAGCAATTTGCAAAACAGCCCAAAGATTGTGGCATTAAATTAAGAAAAGGCTTGAGAGTGAACTTGTCATGGAAGGCGCACGAGCCATGTATTGAGAAAAGGCTGTGAATACATACGGTTTTTATTTTTTGTTTTAATTTCTCCCAATGTTTTTCATGTTTCTAATACGGGGTGTTATGTGTAGAATTTTGAGTTAAAAAAAACAAACAAACATAAAATTAAACCTTCTTCTCATTGTGAATGTTTGCCAAATACCGGATAGCTATCGCACATACAGTACATTTTAAATCAAATTGTTCTGATGGCTTCTAGATGCTGTTCGTGGTCTCAAAGGCGATTGTTACTATGAAGTTCGAGGGTTGTGGTAATGGAATAGGATTTTTAGTCATGATTCCTCTACAATCTTTTGTTTAAGTGACGCAATCCCTTGAGAAGTAAGGAAATCACAACAAACATTTGCCAAAAGTTCAGATCCGTCTCAGACACCAATGACCAAAATAAGCGTCAACATTTCCTCCGTTTATGTATGTCTTTTTTTGACTTTGAAAAACAAAACCAAAAAATATACAGAGATTCCCTCCTCCATTGCATTCTCCCCCCCCTGCATTCCAATCCCTGCAGAAGACTCATGCTAATGCTATGCTATTGGTTCTTCACTCACAATAGGACTGCACCAGGACGTTACTCGATTGAGTCGAAGAATCTCATTTATCTCCAACGGTACACTTGAGCTATCATTTTTGAATAAAAGCATTCACAACACTTGTCCTTGCCATGACAAAGCACCACGAGTGACAGAGGACCTCAACAATTTCTGAGGAAAATTCAATTTAGCCGTAAACAGATTAAAAGTGACAAGGAAGTTTTCAAACCAGAAGAACACAATTTCAAAGCGGAAAAACACAGTACATCTCTGCTCAACATTTTTGTGAGCATGCCTTTTTAGAATCGCCATCTTAAAGAATTCTGGATGTGGGACTGTTTGCTTCTTGGTTTGTTTCTGAAATTGATCGTTAAAATGTAATTTTGTTTCCTTTTGTGTAACAAAACGTTTTTTAATTGTGTTAATAATTACATGTAGAGAAAAAGGAATCACACTGCGGATAGAACAGTGCATGTAAACATACAGAGTCAGACTGCTCCATCAACCACAAAGAATGCCTTTCTGAAGAGAGGGGAGGAAAAAAACGGATGCTTTGTGTGCCACCGATCAGCACAGGGGTTAATTCCCAAACACTGAGGTTGCTCCGAAAGCAGTGGATGATGGTGGCAAGGGCGTGGCGGGTGGATAAATGGACACACACTCACACATAAGGGCTCGCCAAGTCAAACCTCCAGAAGGGCTGGGCGGGTATTTTAAAATTCACTTCCCTGCATAACATCATTCCAGTGACCCAGTGGCAAACAAATCAGCCTTATGTGCAAGCCCAGGCACACCCTCGCTCCAGCCAAAAGGTGCAACAACACGGAGGGAAAAGACACAGTCAGGGAGCACCCTCACATTTTCAAGTGGATGTACACTAGAAGGACAGACACAAGTGCCCCAACCAACATTTTTGAAGAGCCATCACGAGACAACTTTGTTTTTTTTTTTTGTTTGTTTTTCAGTTATGCTGCAAGAGAATCACAGTTGCTGATGCACTTGCAGATATTTTGAGTCATATAACCAAATACAAAATGAGAATACTTGCTCGGAGCTACAGTAGGACAAAAAGTCCAGAAGCTCACATGCAGTTTCACTGTATGAAGTGTCAAATAAGTGTGTGCTCATACTTAAGCACTATTGGAATAAAAATAAAGAGTACACATACGATTGTGTGTGCGTGTACACATACGTTTGTGTGTGTGTGTGTGTGTGTGTGTGTGTGTGTGTGTGTGTGTGTGTGTGTGTGTGTGTGTTTACATCTGAGATCAAATTTGCTACAGTGAAAAACCCCGTTGTGAAAAATTTCTTGCTGCAAACATGATTTCGTTGTAGAGGAGTTTCACTGTATTGTATTCCCTTTAGCGTAGCTCCATCTAATGGATGCATAACGCAACCCCACCCACTATTATAGCTTCTATTCGAAGTGTCTTATAATGCGGTGCACCCTCTATATGTAAACTGTTATAAAATAGGCCACTGAAGGTGCACCTTATATTCCGATGCGCTGTATAGTGCGGAAAATACAGTATATGCAAGTTAAGTACTGTAATTAAACTTGTACCAATGTTTTTGGACAGTTAGTGAATGGACCAACAGTCAGAGGAGTGATTATTTTGTCAGCATGGTGTAGCTCCTGGATGACTCACATGCCAAAGAGTTCAGCAGATAGATGGAGAAGGCTTGTGAAATCCAGCCTAATGCTCAGCAACGTGAAACCTTCACCTTGAGTCAAAACAGTCTTGCGGTTACACTGTGGGACAACAAGTCACACTTCATGCATGCGTGCAACACAAATGGCTGCTTGTCAAGACGCTGTAAATGAAAGACTTGGCTGGACTACATGGCTGAAGACAATGCCGTCACACAAAACGAATTGCATTTTCAGAACGTTACCAACATCTCTCCGCTAACCCCGCATTTATGTGTGCATATGTGAATGGACAGACAGCTGTTTAATATGTGGGACAGATGTTTACATTATCTGCATCAGGTTGTGCAGGCTAACGTTTACAATATGCGCCTGCAGCATTGACGGAGATTTGAGTGATGTGACAAACATATTGTGGTCGTAAAATACGCTGGCGTGTTTAAAAGAACACATTATGGAAAATTGATTTTTTAATCGCTTGTATACAAATAGTTGGGTCTCCGGAGTGACTGACCACAACACCAAGTGTGATATTACACAAGCCCATTAATCATTCATCAGCATTGGAGATTTTTTTATTTTTTTTATTTTACAGTCGTGCAATTTTATTTCTTACTGTCTTCACACTGAGTTTCTCAATCATTGACTTAGCATTTAACTGAGCAAAGATTCTCCATCCATCCACCCATTATCCGAACAGCTTATCCTCAAGAGGGTCGCGGGTGTGCTGGAGCCTATCCCAGCTGTCTTTGGGCAGCAGGCAGGGTACACCCTGAATTGGTTGCCAGCCAATCACAGGGGACACAAAGACAACCATCTGCACTCAGAATCACACCTAAGGAAAAGTTAGAGTGTTCCATTAAGCAAGTAAGCAGGTGGGAGGTAATCGGAGTACCCAAAGAAAACCCACGCAGGCATGGGAAGAACAGGCAAACTCCACACAGGAAGGCCGGGGGCTGGAATCGAACCCATGACCTCTGCACTGTGAGGCGGGCGAGAAAAACCTGTGCTCCACAGTGCCGCCCTTTAGAAAGCCTCATCATCCAATGTGAGGTATCTGTTACTGTTTTGGAGCCCTCATGTCTGGCAAGAAACCAAAAAAAAGTGCTTTCAAGACAATTGTATTGCTGTTGACAAAAAGAAGGGAAACAATAGCTAAAAATGAGAATGGCGTTCATGTTTCTCATCTTCCTATCAGTTTGGTGTAGTTAAAATGGAGTTCTGAACAATTAGCATGTTTTTATTTTCATACTTTTTGCAGAACGAAGTGTGTTTTCGTTCCTTTCTATACTGTACTGTGAGAAGAAGAAACGTTTGAGAAGAAGGAAAAGAACCCTCGAAGGAGACCCATTTGAAGCAGAACGATTTTGGTCCTGTGTTTCAGTGTGATGCCAGTCTGAAAAAAATTTCCAGCAGCAATGTGGATGACTGAGCAACATTGTTGGTTTTGTGAAGCTATGTTTACTGGTTTGGACAGTTTTCTAATTCCTGTTTTTGCTTACAGCGAGAGTTGGTGAACAATTTTTTTATGAATTAAGGACTGTGATTTGGATCTTGCTTGACTAGTTTTGTTCTAGTGCATCTGCTTTGCCCCCCCAAAAAAAAAGCACCAAAGGGAAACTGCTTTGCTTGCTTCGTGTGCCAGCTGCAAGCTACCCAATTGCAAGCTATCTAGCCACCGAATGGCTAGCTGCCATATGCTTGTCACTTGTGAGCAAAAAGTAGGGTTTTCTTTGTGTGAATTATGTTTTGAGATTTTACGTTACATGAGGGATTGATTTTCTTTTACACTTGTATAAAAGTGAAGAAATAAGTAGAAGAAATTGGTTTGCGGCGCAACGTTACCCCTACTCATTTGTCATTGAAAGAACGATTTAAAATAGTTTTAAAACATTCATAAAATATAACTGTAGATGTAAAATATTAATTTTACACTGAAAGAATGAACTAGCATATGTGTTTTTTTCTGGTTTTACAGAAATTGCTCATTTTAAATAGTCTTGTACTATGGATGGGTTGGCTGTAAAACTAAATTGACCTTCTGGGACTAAGAAATGATTCTGAATTTGAATACGAAAGCCAAAATATGACACAAGTGTTGCCAAAAGTCAAAGTAAAGGACGAATCCTAACAACAAATCAGACGTGATTTTTAAAATTGACACTTTCAAAAGACGAAAATGATGCATGAAGGTCATTCAAAGGTCAATCAAGGTTCGGTAGTTCACAAGATCACAACTAATAGGAAACTGTCACATTACCATCTTTTTGTCCTCCCGTTGTCATTCCCAATATTCATAGCAGCGTCGCTCACTGTGGTGCCCCGAGCTGTCCGAGCTTGAGAACTGCGACCGAGAGCTAAATGACAACTTTCAACAAGCTGTTTGCCTTTGCCGAGTTCTCTGCTTCAGCTTCATGTACTCACTCATTTCTCATTTCTACCCTCTGCCTCTCTATCCTCTGAAAATTCAGTCTCCCTGAGCACTCTCTTTCTGCGGCTCCGTGTCGAATGGCGCCCGCTAAGCTGGTCGGAAAGTGACAGTGTGACCAAACATGAGGAGAGGTGAGAGTGAGAGAGGGAGGAAGGCAAAGAGAGGGCGGGAGAGAGCTAGTAGCCAATCCAAGTACATATTTTTTTTCCACTCTTTTTTTTTTCTTATACCTACACAGAGGTTTGTTAATGTTCATGTTTGTCCCAAAAGCAGCACACACAGCAGAAACCATTCAGGTTTAATATTTAATATTTTCACAATGGAAATATTTTTTTTATTTCATATTCACGTAGCCACTTGTTGCTGACGAGTAATAATAATAATAACTTGTGTGGGGCTTTTCAAAATACTGAAAGATGCTTTTACACACCAGTAACTCCTAGTATGGCCAGGAGTTGTCAAAATCATTTTTGTCACCGGCCACATTGTACAGCTAGTTGCGATTTCCCTCACAAGGCTATTATGACTGCGAAATCACATAAATGTTTAATTGTGTTTCTGTAATTACTATCAAAGGTGTTGTGGTAACAAAATAAATGTATGCAATATCGCAACATTGTTATTGTTTTCATATATGAAATTTTAGTACAGATTTTATTCACAATCATGGAAGTGGACACACGTGATTTGCTTTCGCGGGCCACATAAAATGATGTGTCGGGACGGATCTGGCCCCCGGGCCATGTGTTTGACACCAGAGTACAGCAAAAACAACACTTGGGTTTATGAGATCTTCGCACTAAGCCACAATTAAGATACCCTTTCATAGTGCACATTTACACAGATGCCTTGACTGTTTGTTTTTACTGTTTGTTCTTATGTCTTTGTTCATAGTATACTGCCCCCAGGTGGCCAAGTTGAGCACATCAGCAGGAGCAACATCATGACCAATGAATTGAAGCAAAAAAAAAAAAAAAGTGACAAAAACGATGTAATTCTTTAAATTCTGTTAAAATCATTGCTGTATGTATTCATAAAATACAATTTTTATTTTGTTGTTTTTTTCCACATTAAAATACATGTTATACATTTTTGGGGAAGGCTGAGATATATTCATGGGATTTAGATAAACTTCAATGGGTGAAGATGATTGGAGGTACACAAGTGTTCTGCGTTACAAGCGTAGACAAGGAACGAATAAATAATGTCATATCGCAAGCCCTCACAAACTGAAAGACACCTTTCAAAGCATCAATACTTAAGCACTGGGACTGAAAACACGAGATTCTGAATCATTGTGATGGTACGCTGGCTTGTCATGAATAGAATAACATCGCTGCTGCTGCCATGGTGACCGAGTATCAGCTACTTAAGGTTCATCTAGTATAGCCTTTTGTATGTGTGTGCTAATGTCTCTAAAGAAATACTGTAGGGGTTCAGCACTTGAATTTTCTATGAACCGTAATGCAGTAGCTTAATTGATAGTTTTACAACTTAGGGTAAACACTGAAGCAAAAATAATCATAAAAAAATACTTCTATTAGCTACCAATGAAATGGTTAAATAGGGTGAAGGGCACAAAAGGACCAAAAATGAAGCCTCGACTAAGGAGGTGAGCGTGACTCTAAGTCACTGGTGTCAAACTCAAGGCCCGGGGGCCAGATCTGGCCCGCCTCATCATTTTATGTGGCTTGCGAAAACAAAACAAGCATGTCAACTTCCATGATGCTGACTAAAATCACTACCAAAATGTTTAATTCTCATATGGAATAAATAAGAAACATATTGTAAGCATTTTCTTGTAACCAAACCCCTCATTACAGTAACATGCAATAGTTGAATAAACCGTTATTATCGACTTTTTAAATTTGGTTTCAGTCATAACGGCCCTCCAAGGGAAACGATAACTAAAATGTGGCCCACGACAAAAATGAGTTTGACACTCCTTCTCTTAGTGAAGAATGAAGTCAGAGAAGAAAAAAAAGGTTTCAAACAGTAGTGGCACTGCTATTGGGTAAAACATCATACCAAAGTGCAGCTGCGGTGAACCGGCGGGAACGTCTTGTCTTAGTTGATCTGAACTGACCAGATGGAGACAAGTCAGAGAAAAAAAAAAGACGCTGACTGGCACGAAAGTCCATCAGAAGAATTCAACCTATGTACAAGTGTAAAACATACCGGTGAGAATGCAGCCTCAACGTTTAAATGTCAATTGCTTTCACGCCTATTTTAGTTAGCTTCTCTTCTCGTCTCTGTTCTTAATGCTTTTTTCTCTTAGGCACTGTGTAAAAAGAAAGTGAGATGTAAAGTACTGTGGACATGTTTTCTCCAGACATTTCCTGCTTCGACGCGTGTGTGTGTGAACGGCCGTTCAGTTAATTGGATGTTTGGATTTATTAGCCCTATAAAGACATACAGTATATGGAATTGGTAATCTGGTGCCCCATTAGCTGTGGAGCTTTTGATGCACGCAGAAAAAAAAACACATCCAATGTGATGGAAAGGAAATCAAGTCTTAACTCTTGCGTGTTTTGTTGTTTTTGTTGCTATTGCTTTTAATGTTGTTCTCTTAGTGCCCCGGTTGCTCGGGTCCTCCTGCGGCCTTTGCTAATGCACTGACTCTTCTGGGTGACATGGCAAATATGCAGTGGTCACAATGGAGAGTGACGTTTGGTGTGTGCGCGTGTGTGTGTGTGTGTGTGTGTGTGTGTGTGTGTGTGTGTGTGTGTGTGTGTGTGTGTGTGTGTGTGTGTGTGTGCGCGTCTGTGATGGCCAGAGGAGACAAGCTGTTGAATCAAGCGGACACAGAGAAGGCTTTATTGCCCTTGTCCCATTTCCTTGCATTCCCATCTTACATCGACATATCAAGTACATAAGCAGTACATTTGACTGAACTCTCCTCCCCAGCTTTTGAGCAATACTTATTCCAAATGAAGGTGCAGCTCCGACAAGGGAACAAGAGAAGAACGTGAAAAGAATATGCTTTACACAAAAGTAAGCAAGACTTACAAAAAGTTAAAGACGCATGACCCCTGTGTCAACATACACGTCGATCCTGAAGTTTACCGACAGCCATCAAAATCCTAATCGCTGTTATGGTTAAGTATGAGCAACAGCAGTGTGTGTGATCATATTAACCATGGCCTGTCATCGTTGTGTCTTCATCTTTACATGAATTCAAGCAGACATTAAAACAAAACCGCCACGCTGTACATGGCACTGACTTTATGCGTGATCATAATGTAGTGTGTCAGAACACGGCACGCGTGCGTCTGTGCACGTTATAACCTTAATCTAGCGGGGTGTTTAGAAACTGCTAATCCCAGCAAATGATGGAACTAATGAACCTCAGGCCGGGGCAATCTATTCTTAACTCCAAAAATCTTCAGAACTTCAAGCTTGCGTCTTCAAGCTCCGACTTAGCAGCTCGCACCTCATTAGCATTCTGTACGACACTTAGCATAGCTGCAGACAAATCTCCTACAGCGAGCAAGCCTGGGGTCAATGCAGGGCTACGCAGAAAGTGCTTGGAGTTGACAGTTCGAGAACGAAATAGGTTTGTGCTGCTTTTCCTATTGCACTCGCCTCATTCTTTCATCCACCAGTTTAGTTTTGGACAACATCTCATGTCCTTATTTAACCGGTTATCCCATTTTGTTAGAAGGAATCGTTTCTTAAGTTAGAATATTGGTTGATCGCTAACCTTTACTCCACTGTGCTACCTGTGGTGGATAAATCAGGCAAAATCAACAGGTTGAAACAGAGACTGGTCCAGGACACACGCACACACACACACACACACACACACACCGTATTTTCCACACTATAAGGCACATCAAAAAGCATTCAATTTTCTCAAAAGCTGACAGTGCGCCTTATAATTCGATTTCTTGGATGTAGTATTTCAAATGTTCTGTAAAGCGCTTTGTTACAGCTGCAGCGGTTGTGAAAGCTCCATAAATAAAGCTGGATTGTATTGCGTTCCCTTTAGCGTAGCTCCCTCTAGTGGATGCACAACTTAACTGCAGTCACTATTGCGGCTTTTACTCTATGCGCCTTATAATGCGGTGTGTCCTATATATGAAAACAGTTTTAAAATAGGCCATTCATTGAAAGTGCGCCTTGTACTCCGAAGCGCCTTATAGTGCGGAAAATATGGTACTCAGTATTTCTTTAGTATATGAAGTTTGAAATCTCTGTTTTACTTTGTATTAATTGGTTAGGTCGAACAAACTCACACAAACTCACGCCCCTGACCGTTATGCACATACTTTTAAGAGTGATGTGTATTGTAGACGGTTTAAAATTCGATGACTTTCTTAAATCATATCTCCAACCTCTGTCATTCGATCTTTTTGGATGCTAAATGATAACAGACTGCTTCATGTAGTATTTACCCCGTTACTTTTTTTTTAACCTCCGCCTTTTACTTTTTTTTTTTTTTTTTTTTAACCTCTGCCTTTTGGCCGATATTTAAAATGTATTGGGGTCTTGAACAAATTTTCAATGAGTAGTGTTTTTACATCGACACATTTAAAAAAAATCCCTCACAGTGAGAACATCGGTCCAATGAGCTGATCTCTAACAAGAGCATCATAAAACCCATGGCAGGGACAATTTCTTTATTGTTGTAAGGCGACCATCAAACAAGCTGAAAACAGCTACTTAGCCATGCACACTGCATAACTAAGGACCACAAAAAAAAAAAACCCAACTTAACCACACAGTCTAAAGAATAGAATGGTGGGAAAGACACGATATCCACAACATTCAGCTTGAACTTAAAATACGGACAGTTTTTCAGCGCTGTCTCCTCGTGTGTGTGTAGATATATAATCAAGTGGTCAGCAGACAGTAAAAAAAGAGACTATCCTGGTAAAGTTCATGTGTGTGTCCTTGTATGCGTTTTCTCCCACCAAAATAGAGGCTGCAATCCAAACAGCAGCCTCTGGCAGTACAATGCGGCGCCTCTCCAAACCACACTACTGTACGTCCTATATGTGTAAAACACAAAATTTCTTCAAGCTAAAGCAATGGCTGATATCTTGTCAGCCAGGTTCAGTCTACTGTGTGTGTTATTTTAAACAGAAGGCTTCAGGTGGGGGGTGGGAGGGGGGTAATGCTTTGGGGTGGGCTGTGCTGTGCGCTCTTTAACCCTCAGCTGTGTTGGGCGCGCCGGTTCATGCTGCCACAATGAGGCACATACATATATGGACTTACTTGGGGCATACCCCCGAATTAAGTGCAACAATGCAACTTCTAAAGTTGAACGCAAGGCGTTCCAGTACGATCTCAGGCTTGTTCAGCTTCCCCCCCCCCCCCACTGAAAATAATGTATATAGAAATGATATGTTCTCGGGTCAGACTGTCATGAAACTATGCAGGCAGTGTTTTCATTTCAACAATTTTAAGTGTCGTACAGGTGTAAAAATAAGTTAACCACTGCAAAATTTTAAAAAAAGTGCTATTTCTTTCTTCATTGTCATATAAATGGTAGAAGATAGACGGTAACGTGCAAAACCAATAAATTATCACACAGAAAGTCAAAGGAAAGGCACATATTAACAAAGTAGAAATTTCACAGGTGGTAACATCTGACTTTTTACTGAAAATGTGACAAAAAAACACTTCATTTTTAAATTATCTTTATTTTAACTTTGCTGTGACTTTGCAACTAGTTTTTCATTAGTTTGCTTCTAAAATATATTAATATACTGTCAACACTGTAAGACAACATGATAGAAAGCAGACGTAAGGAACCGGATTTGGTAACTTCAGTGAAAATGAATACTGCACACCTCAAGATATGTGTGTTTGCATGTTCTCAACGTGTTTGCATGTTTTTCAGTGGGTACTCTGGCTTCCTCCCACATTCCAATTGTTCGGTGAATGAATGTGAGTTTGAATGGTCGTTTGTCGACAGTAAATAGTAGGTGCCCTGTAACGGAGTCCAGGATGAACCATGCTTCCTACCCAAAGTCATTTGGCATAGCCAACGGCTCACCATCGAACCTGAGGGGAATTGGGTCTTTGCTGACTTTGATTGTAAGACAGCGAAATGCTCAAATTTGGCCCGATCATGAAATGTGTCTACTAAGCTTCAGGAGAATGGAAGATGATTGACATACTGGCAGTGTAACGACAGCTCAGGGTTATAAGATTTGACAGATTGAGCTCTCAGAGGGCCTGAAAGTGACCCGTTCATCTATTTTGGCCACCCAACTGACGCTGTGAAACCTTGTGACCCTGCTGGTCATAAATCATCATGAGATGTTTAGCTCTGTCAGGATTAACGAAGAAGTGGATGAGGTCTTTAAAAATAAAAAATAAAACATCACTTCTATACAGGAATTTGTGTGTATGTGCGCTTGTCTGCCGGAGAAACGATGTTGAGATAGATCAGAACCGGAGTTACCCTAGAAACTGAAACTGCTGTCATATACTGAATGAGTCCGCGCGAGACGTCATGCATACCTCGTGAGAGCGCAACTCAGCAAGCTCAAATGATGAACTTGCATATCATTCTTTTGGTGGCTTCTTCCCCCAAAAGACTCAAAGCAGTCTCAACAAGGGGACACTGAGGGAAGAAGGTGATGCAGTTATGTGAAGTAAGCAAAAACTTCACATGTAGACTGCAGTTGGCGTAAAAACAGCCATATTTTCATTTTCGTGCAGGGGGAAGTATAGTTCGCTGTGTTTGTGAATTTGATCGACACAATATGCCTCGCTGGTCGTTCAACCTGCAGCAGCTGCCGTGCCCCTCGGACACATGCGAATGTACAGTCGTGACTGCAAGGCTTGCCCACGTCACATGCGTGGCCGACAACACCATCCGCAATGGAGGATCTTGCGGTTTACATGTATGAACACGCACCAGTGTCGTGCATGGACCCCTGAAGTCTATTTCTGCTTCCACGATGTCAAGCACTGCGTGCGCATTGTCCACCATGATTTTAATGGAACTAAGGGGAGATGCTACAATTGGCACGGAATCAGCTACATAAATTTGACACACCACAGAAAAGGGGATTGTTAACATCCCTGACAGATTTCAATGATTTAAAAAAAAAAAAGTTCACAGTAAAATTTTTAGATTAACACGCACGCACGCACGCACGCACGCACACACACACACACATGCACACACACACACACACACACACACACACACACACACACACACACACACACACACATATATATACAGTATATGGAGCACTATGCGCCCACGCACAGAGACAACAAGGCCAGGTGGAAAAGTTCAGGGATGATAAAAAACAAGTCTCACACACACACACACACACACACACACACACACACACATATAAATACAGTATATGGGAAGCACTATGCTCCAGCGCAGAGACAGGTGATGCCACTGAATCACAAATAGCACAACTTGCGCAAAGCCTTGAAGTAAGCTTTCAACAAGGCCCAAGAAGCGCATCAAGAGGCCAGCCAGGGAGTACACCTGCACTGAGACAAGACAAACACTCTCAGCAGCTGGCCAAACACACACATGCAAAAAAAAAAAAAAAAAAAACTCCCCCAGCGTCTTATTTATAACCTCACGCTTACGGCTGAGAAAACGCAGACAGACAGTAGCAGCTGCTTCTACCAGTGAAGTTTTCAGGTCACACAGGAGGAGCACTTCAAGGAACACTTGAAGTCTTCAATTACGTTGTGGTTATGTGATAATAAGTATTGGAATGACACTTCGTTCATGCATATTTCAGTGAATCCCTCGACTATATGTGTGGGATAGGGACAGAGCCCTGCTGCGAAAATCTGTGAGTAATTGACACCCCGTACAAGACCGGTGCACTGTAAATACAATTGCATTGTATTAATAGTCTCATGTCAATGCTGTGTAATAATAATCCATACATCCATTTTCAACAACGCTGATCTTGAACAGGGTCACGGGGAGTTTCTGGAGCCTATCCCAGCTGAATTTGGGCGGAAAGATGCAATAACTATCAGCCTGTATAAGAGACGGCAAGGTGATCCAACTGGTTAGCACATCCGCCTCACAGTGCAGAGGTGCTGGGTTTGATTCCGGCTCCGGCCTTCCTGTGTGGAGTTTGCATGTTCCCCCTGTGTCTGAGTGGGTTTTCTCTCGGTACCCCGGTTTCTTCCCATGCGGCAGGCTAATGTTAATGGAACACTCTAAAACTGTATCTAGGTGTGATTGTGAGTGCAAATGTTTGTTTCTCTATGCGTGCCCCGCGATTCACTGGAAACCAGTTCAGGGTGTACCCCGTCTACTGCCTGAAGACGCCAGCGACAGTGGTGAAGACTGGTGGATTAAAAAATAGATGGATGGATGTACTTTATATGAGACAGAAAGGGAAACAGCGCCATCTCGGGATAAACTGTTTAAATGCAGAATTTACCGGCGCATGCGCAGTACAGTAGTTTATACCGGGCAAACGACCGAATACTTTATGTCCATACTATAACATCAGCTACAATTATAATGTCGGTGGGCGGACCACGCGTTAGAGCCCGATAAAAAGGCTAGATTTTAAAACCATTCGAATTAACATTTCTCCTCAACGCCATCTTTCACTCGTTTGTGACACTATTTAATTTGAAAATCAAATGACTTGGCTTGATTAGAAGCTAATGGATTGAATTAAAGTAGAGTCGTACCTGGCGCCTCGTGGATTTAATGGAGCTTGACAAACAGGTGAGGTGAGGGAGCACAAAACAGACTCGACTGTCTTCCTTGAAGTTTACCCGGAGACGAGGGAAGTAAAGAGGGTCGTGGCTCGTGAGGGGGCAGGGGAGTGAGGTCGCCCGGTCCAAGGTCTTGCTTGTCTTCCCGGCGTGTGAATCCACAGTGTGACGACGAGAACGCGCAAAAGGGCACGAGCACGGACCAAGTTGACTCGTGTACAAAACAATATTGGAAGCAAAAATGCCTCAAGATTTGATTGGCCAAGGCTATTATAAAACTAATCATAAAACGCTTTGTATATGTATTGGACTTTCGAGTAATATTATGGGATGAACCTAAAATGCAACCAGAATTTGACTTTATCTAAACATTTATTTGAATGCGGTCCACGTTACTTTGTACAACTTGCTGCTCTCCAACTGACTAAATATTCTCTGGAAATATAAACCCTCTGAGAACATCCGACTTGAAGCATCAGTAAGTGTTGATCAAGTGCCGGGTGTTGCTTGGTCTCATGATGTTAAAATTTGTATGCATATTTGTGGTTAAAAAAAATCACTCTGCATTCATGATGATGCTTCTCTAAATGCTGTTTACATCACCACTTCCTTTCTCATGGGAACCATACCGAGCTGCTCATTATGAAGGAATTTCCTCTGTCCACCAGGGATGTCACTTGAATTATCAGTAATCCAAGACATTTGAGAAGGTATAATACAATTTTTACAATTGTGTTTTATGTCTCACACACTCGGGAGGCAAAGTACTCACATTCTGTCATTATTAGTACAAATACTTGTGTAAAAATGACTAGTCAAAGTACAAATTAAACTCATTTAGAAACAAGTGCAGACTCGAATGTATAATGTTAAAAATGCATTTTTACTGTCAGTGATATTATTTGATAGCTTGGAAAGACAATTTTTTTTTTTTATGTTTTTAATTCTGCTTTTTATGTTTTTGTGGCATGTACAGCACTTTGGTGTCAACTGTTTCTTTTTTGCCTTTTCAATGTGTTATACAAATAAATTGGTATGGTATGGTATGGTATACGTTGGCGTTGCGCCTTACTTCTATGAACAGCTTTTGCTAAGATCTTCAACAAAATGTCTTGTCCGTGGCCGTGGGGATTGTTGGCCATCCACGCAGAAGAACCTCAGTCCCGGTCTCCCAAGTTTATTGAACTTGAACGACAACACAATGGGTCACATACAATGTGGTACATACGGATATTTACAAACGGGAGTCTTGCACAGTGGTTATCATAGGATGTTAACGCTACAGTACAGGCCTACGGAAATAAATAGAACCAATATTTTTTGATTTCCAGCGTAGCAATCTCTTGCAGGTCACTACGTCTTAATTACAAGATGAACAATAAATAGCACATATATATACTGTATACATATAAGATATGTTTAAACCAGACAGTGGAAATAGCAGATGACAATACTGTAATGTACAAACCCATTTTCCTTTGACGTATCGTCTTCACATACAGTAGATCATATTTGCAACACGATGTCAAATAGAGGGTCTGCTTGGACAAATTGCAGGCTCTGATCAGGCTGAAACACTCCTCATATAGTGACGTGGGGATGCAGTGGGAGAGTGTAAATCAAATCCTGGTGCAGGTCAATGTGTTAACATTGAAAATGATAAGGCTGTTTTTCCACATTTTCCAAATTTTTCCGTGGATATTTCAATTTTCATGATAAAATTCAGACATGAAGAGCCGTATGTATGAATGCGTATAATTTGGTGTGTTCCCTTAGTCTTTAATTCACTGAGCTGAATCCACATCATGCATCTATTCCCTTACAACATGCAGTGCTCTTCCCTCCTGATTGGTTGGTCAGGATTTATGACGGAAGAATCACAGCGTGAATTGTCTGTCATACAACAAACACGTTCCTGCCGGTCCAAACCAGACTGGTGACTGCTCAGCTGGGGACTTTCGTGAACATGTTCTGTCAGCATTGGACTTTTCTTGGTTCTCAATTAAAGACTGAAACACTTGCCAGCTTTTCAAATATTTTCCAATGAATTTACACGGATGATGAAAATTAGTTTGAGAAATTCTCCAAAACAGTAAACATTGAACAGTGTGCATATCAGCAGCAGTAAATGCGCCCTGCAATGGCAACAAACTGAAGCGTCACAATATTAAAGCACATAAATGATTTACCGATCTATTCTTCTCTTGCCCTTTAAGAGGAGGGCTGTTTGTGTGTGATTACTTTATATGCCGCATGAAGACACCTACGAAGACATTTACTTGAAACAAAGCGCCGGTACCAGAATAGGGATGACGAGGAGCACTCCTTGGCGGAATTAGCTCCCGATTCCACTTTTGTGCTTATTGTATGTCCGATCTGCTTTCTACTTTCCAAATAACGCAAACCACACATAAAAGAATGAAATAAAAACAGAGCATTGGGTTCTAAACTTGTAGTGTATTTTGGGTAGACGTGTCAGTGTAAGTCATTGGGCGGCATACTTCGATGATGTCTGATTTGTAGTGACCGGGAATATCTGATCAGTCCCTTTATGCTGCAGTCACCCATTCATATATACATTTTTTTTCAAACTTGAAGGCTGTTGCAGATCTGAAGATATCCAATTCCACGTTTTTGTTTCTGCTTACACTGACATGCGTATCCAAACCGGGTCACGTGGGAGACAGAAAATCTGCATTTGGTCAGCGAGGCCATACATTGCCTTTCCCTTTCTGTTACATATCCGGTGAGGTCAACCGGACGGTTCACTCCTGATTGGAATCAAAACACATGCAAATATTTGGAAGCTAACCCGCTAAGTGACATGCATGCTGTGTATGTGTGTGTTGGTATTTTGGGGGGTCGGGGGGGGGGGGGTACACTGACATGCGTATCCAAACCGGGTCACGTGGGAGACAGAAAATCTGCATTTGGTCAGCGAGGCCATACATTGCCTTTCCCTTTCTGTTACATATCCGGTGAGGTCAACCGGACGGTTCACTCCTGATTGGAATCAAAACACATGCAAATATTTGGAAGCTAACCCGCTAAGTGACATGCATGCTGTGTATGTGTGTGTTGGTATTTTGGGGGGTCGGGAGGGAGCACAAAACAGACTCGACTGTCTTCCTTGAAGTTTACCCGGAGACGAGGGAAGTAAAGAGGGTCGTGGCTCGTGAGGGGGCAGGGGAGTGAGGTCGCCCGGTCCAAGGTCTTGCTTGTCTTCCCGGCGTGTGAATCCACAGTGTGACGACGAGAACGCGCAAAAGGGCACGAGCACGGACCAAGTTGACTCGTGTACAAAACAATATTGGAAGCAAAAATGCCTCAAGATTTGATTGGCCAAGGCTATTATAAAACTAATCATAAAACGCTTTGTATATGTATTGGACTTTCGAGTAATATTATGGGATGAACCTAAAATGCAACCAGAATTTGACTTTATCTAAACATTTATTTGAATGCGGTCCACGTTACTTTGTACAACTTGCTGCTCTCCAACTGACTAAATATTCTCTGGAAATATAAACCCTCTGAGAACATCCGACTTGAAGCATCAGTAAGTGTTGATCAAGTGCCGGGTGTTGCTTGGTCTCATGATGTTAAAATTTGTATGCATATTTGTGGTTAAAAAAAATCACTCTGCATTCATGATGATGCTTCTCTAAATGCTGTTTACATCACCACTTCCTTTCTCATGGGAACCATACCGAGCTGCTCATTATGAAGGAATTTCCTCTGTCCACCAGGGATGTCACTTGAATTATCAGTAATCCAAGACATTTGAGAAGGTATAATACAATTTTTACAATTGTGTTTTATGTCTCACACACTCGGGAGGCAAAGTACTCACATTCTGTCATTATTAGTACAAATACTTGTGTAAAAATGACTAGTCAAAGTACAAATTAAACTCATTTAGAAACAAGTGCAGACTCGAATGTATAATGTTAAAAATGCATTTTTACTGTCAGTGATATTATTTGATAGCTTGGAAAGACAATTTTTTTTTTTTATGTTTTTAATTCTGCTTTTTATGTTTTTGTGGCATGTACAGCACTTTGGTGTCAACTGTTTCTTTTTTGCCTTTTCAATGTGTTATACAAATAAATTGGTATGGTATGGTATGGTATACGTTGGCGTTGCGCCTTACTTCTATGAACAGCTTTTGCTAAGATCTTCAACAAAATGTCTTGTCCGTGGCCGTGGGGATTGTTGGCCATCCACGCAGAAGAACCTCAGTCCCGGTCTCCCAAGTTTATTGAACTTGAACGACAACACAATGGGTCACATACAATGTGGTACATACGGATATTTACAAACGGGAGTCTTGCACAGTGGTTATCATAGGATGTTAACGCTACAGTACAGGCCTACGGAAATAAATAGAACCAATATTTTTTGATTTCCAGCGTAGCAATCTCTTGCAGGTCACTACGTCTTAATTACAAGATGAACAATAAATAGCACATATATATACTGTATACATATAAGATATGTTTAAACCAGACAGTGGAAATAGCAGATGACAATACTGTAATGTACAAACCCATTTTCCTTTGACGTATCGTCTTCACATACAGTAGATCATATTTGCAACACGATGTCAAATAGAGGGTCTGCTTGGACAAATTGCAGGCTCTGATCAGGCTGAAACACTCCTCATATAGTGACGTGGGGATGCAGTGGGAGAGTGTAAATCAAATCCTGGTGCAGGTCAATGTGTTAACATTGAAAATGATAAGGCTGTTTTTCCACATTTTCCAAATTTTTCCGTGGATATTTCAATTTTCATGATAAAATTCAGACATGAAGAGCCGTATGTATGAATGCGTATAATTTGGTGTGTTCCCTTAGTCTTTAATTCACTGAGCTGAATCCACATCATGCATCTATTCCCTTACAACATGCAGTGCTCTTCCCTCCTGATTGGTTGGTCAGGATTTATGACGGAAGAATCACAGCGTGAATTGTCTGTCATACAACAAACACGTTCCTGCCGGTCCAAACCAGACTGGTGACTGCTCAGCTGGGGACTTTCGTGAACATGTTCTGTCAGCATTGGACTTTTCTTGGTTCTCAATTAAAGACTGAAACACTTGCCAGCTTTTCAAATATTTTCCAATGAATTTACACGGATGATGAAAATTACTTTGAGAAATTCTCCAAAACAGTAAACATTGAACAGTGTGCATATCAGCAGCAGTAAATGCGCCCTGCAATGGCAACAAACTGAAGCGTCACAATATTAAAGCACATAAATGATTTACCGATCTATTCTTCTCTTGCCCTTTAAGAGGAGGGCTGTTTGTGTGTGATTACTTTATATGCCGCATGAAGACACCTACGAAGACATTTACTTGAAACAAAGCGCCGGTACCAGAATAGGGATGACGAGGAGCACTCCTTGGCGGAATTAGCTCCCGATTCCACTTTTGTGCTTATTGTATGTCCGATCTGCTTTCTACTTTCCAAATAACGCAAACCACACATAAAAGAATGAAATAAAAACAGAGCATTGGGTTCTAAACTTGTAGTGTATTTTGGGTAGACGTGTCAGTGTAAGTCATTGGGCGGCATACTTCGATGATGTCTGATTTGTAGTGACCGGGAATATCTGATCAGTCCCTTTATGCTGCAGTCACCCATTCATATATACATTTTTTTTCAAACTTGAAGGCTGTTGCAGATCTGAAGATATCCAATTCCACGTTTTTGTTTCTGCTTACACTGACATGCGTATCCAAACCGGGTCACGTGGGAGACAGAAAATCTGCATTTGGTCAGCGAGGCCATACATTGCCTTTCCCTTTCTGTTACATATCCGGTGAGGTCAACCGGACGGTTCACTCCTGATTGGAATCAAAACACATGCAAATATTTGGAAGCTAACCCGCTAAGTGACATGCATGCTGTGTATGTGTGTGTTGGTATTTTGGGGGGTCGGGGGGGGGGGGCTCCTGCTAGGTGCAAGCATTAGGGACACCGTGGCCCTATTTACCACATGAGGCCCTTTAAGAAGACGACATGTACAGAAGGGAAGTTGTACATTAACACAAAAAGATGCTGGTCAAAAAAATCTCAACTAGAGTATAAACCACTACTTTTCTGCAAGAGTTCGAGTCCAAAATATTCCAGGGGCAACTTGATTAGTTTTGGGACTGCGGCGTTTTTTTATTTACAAAAAAATAATTTCCTGCACTGACTTAACTGTTGGCCGCCCGCCTATTCTAAGTAAATGGGTGGGGCTTAAAGAAGGAAGAGGAGAAGATTTATCTACTTAGACTACAAAGCTAGAGGAAGGCTGGGTTGTAAATTTCCCCAGTGTGGGACAAATAAAGGATATCTTATCTGTCACCATCGTCATCATAGTCATTGGCGATGCGGTGGGGGAAGGCAGCATGCAGATTGGTGGGGTAGAGGGCGCGGTTCCTCGAACATGTACAGTGTTTGGTCATCACCTGCGAAGAGAACGACAAAAACGAAAATGAATAAAATCATATGATTCTTGGGACAAATTGATCATTGTATACGTACACATTTTAGATACCCCTAAAATAATAAAAATAATACAGCAGAACCTGAATAAAGGTGAATGGAAAACTTCAGAACTTCAGCCTGTAGCTCCCAAGACTTGTAAATGATTAGCTCCGCAAGTGTCTTTTTGTTTTTCTTTGGCTTTTTTTTTTTTTTTTTTTTTGGTGATACCACCACAAAATGGTACAGTATCGTTAATGGTGAAAAAGAAAAACTGATAATGTACAATGTACATAGATCAGGAACTCGGACTTACTGTGATGAAGGAAAGTGTTACCCTTGTCTCTGCCCTAGCTGCTTAGCACAATATGGTGAAAGTGACGTTAAGTTGGTAGTATTAATAACAGAATATGCACCCTCAAGTGAGCGACATTTATTTTGAAGGTGCGGGCAGTTAACACAATTCGCCCAGTGGTCTCGACTTTCACCAACTGCAACCTTGCTCTATTGCAGTTTCTTTGCTGTGGGGAAGGAGAGCCATGGTTGGGAGCATGCACTTTTCAGCTGTTTATAAATTCAATGAGCACACTCATGCAGAAGCTGCTATCGGCCACAGCTCACGCCCTGACACTCACATGCAGAAACACCTTAGTTAAGCCAAAGGCTAACTTCGCCCATCAGAATCAAGTGTATGTAAATAAAGGTAACTAAATCATACATTTCGCATATTGTAGGTAGGTCTTGAAAATATACCCAATGATGAACTGGGGGTTCGCCGCACTGCTACATAATTGTACTATTACTGGGTTTGCCGAATCCCAAAGAATTGAAAGTAAATGTCGATCATGTCAAACGTCTACTTCTTGTTACCTTGGTATTAACTTGCAGCTGTCTCCTGGTGAACGATGAAGTGTCTATTTGAATCATCCACCTCGCTGCCACAGTGCACATCACTCCTGTTTCCAAGCACACAAACATTCAATAAAACAACACCTCCAAGAACTGGACAACTAGCTACAAGTAAAATTGATTACTTCATTTCACGAGCGGCGGGGGAACTCCGGCTCCCTCCCACATTCCGAAACATACATTTTTGGTTAATTGAAGACTCAATTGTGGCTGTATTGCTCGGTGGAATAGCATTTGACTGCAGATCAAGATGTCTGTAGTCATGTACTGGATCCTCCCTCATACTCTTGCAAATGCCCTTATTGTGGAATTAACAAAGTTCTAAAGTTTATCTTAAATTGTGCATTGATGGGATTGTGAATGTTTGTTTGTCTGTATGAGTTCTGTGATAAACTGGCAGGCAATCCAAGATGTACTCTGCCTTTTTGACCCGAATGACGGCGAACAGTTCTGCATCACGGTGAAACTACAATAACAAACCTTTTGTTGAATGAATCGCTCCCTGACCTTATCAATCTGATCATTATTGTGGAAGCATTTTTTTTTTTTTGAAATACAGCTCTTGTATTGGATCTTATTGTTAGACGGTGCAGCTTTACCTAATATTGAGGATGTCAGTGTTATATTTTTACAGTGAAAAAGTTCATTATCTTCACCTGTTGTCATTGATGTCTCTTGAATCACTGATGCTGTTTCCTGCTAGCAAAACAAAAGTAGTTTAACACATCATTTCTGAAACAGTGAATTCAATGACTAGGGAGAAATCATATGATGGCAATTCAAGACCGCAACATTTAACTGAACTCTTATACTCTTACACTTAATAATCTTACCTTAAAATTGGATGGGGCGACAGTATTATGAACTGTTTGGCTACATTGTAAATGTACTGCATTTGCATGCTTACCGTTGTCAATGTTAAGTGGGAAGGATTCCAGTATGTCGCCACTGTATCTGCCCGCTCGGTAGCCCAATGCTGTTGAAACTCTGCAAAACAACAAAGGGAGCATCACGATAAATCTGTTCCAAACCCGACTTGTAATGAACTTAACTAGACCACTTGGTGAAAAGGTGGTCTTTGATAAGAGACAGGACAAAATACTGTAATTTTGAAACACACGTGTTGGTCTGAACAGAGTTCGGGTTGCAGTTGATGCTGGCGGAGTTGTTCGGCGTCATGTTGCTCTGAAAGACGGCGTTGCTGTACGTGTTGGCGTGCTCGGTGGCCCGGATGTACGAGTAGAATGGGTTGCTGGGAGAGCAGACAGGCATTTGCTTCGGCCTCACGGGCTTGGCTGGGAATAAAAGGAGTAGGATTGTACATCACTTGCTCCACACATTCGTGAAACATCCAGAAGTGTGCATCAAACTGGTAGCTCTTCGGATTAATCAGAACGCAAAAAATAGCTCTTCGTTTCACAAAGTCAGCGACCCTTGCTGTATGCTCATCCAAGTTAAGACGGCTCACACAACTAAACACGCACGTAACTGTAGGCAGCTTTTCTTCCAAAATTTTGTGCGTAACTTGAAAAGTCCGTAAATAAAAGTTGTTTGTAACTCATGGTTCCACTACACATGTTTTTGTAAATGTTAAATACAAACAGCATCAGAGAGATGCATCTCCATTCTCATCAACCTCTCGAACCAATACCAATTTGCGCGGCATGAGGGCGTCGTAGGGCGTTTTTCGCCCTCATGGCGTCTTTTATGCGGTCAACTTCCTGCTGGTAGCGACGGCGGTCCATCATGGCGCCCTCCTTGGCATCCCTCAGTGCAGTCTCCAGGGCCTTAACTCTCTCAGCAGTAGACCGAAGACGTTTCTCCAGCTTTGGAAGCTCACAACGCAGATCTGCATTGTCACGAACCAGCTGCATGGATGTGAGGAAGGAGAGACGGACAATCTTTCTTTTTTTTCTGTCCAAGTCACTCAATGGATGTTGAAAAAGAAAAGATACGCCACACGTGTTCTCACCTGTTTGTGAACCTTTGTAAGTTGGTCCAGGTTATTCTCAAGAAAGGAAATCTTCTGCTTCTGGGTGCAAGACCCCCCGCTATCATCAGGTTCCATTTCGGAACTCTGGAAATTGGAGTATTCATGGAAGGAAGCCAAATATACCGTATTTTCCGTACGATAAGGCGCACCGAAAAGCATTCAATTTTCTCAAAGGCGCGCCTTATAATTCGAGGCGCCTTATATATGGATCAATATTCTGCTTTCTTGGACGTAGCATTTTCAATGTTCTGTCAAGAGCTTTGTTACAGGTGCAGCGGTTGTGAAATCGCTATATAAATAAAGATGTATTTTATTGTATTGCATTCTCTTTAGCATGGCTCCATCTAGTGGATGCATAACGCACCCGCAGCCACTGTTGTAGCTTCCTTTCTATGCACCTTATAATGCGGAGTGTCCTATATATGAAAACTGTTTTAAAATCGGCCATTCATTGACGGCGCGCCTTATACTCCAAAGCGCCTTATAGTGCGGAAAATACGGTAGTCATAATGGAGATCAAGTGTTCCATCATTTGTAAACTACAAGCATGATCTTCCACAATTTTTGAAAAAAAATTAACGGGGCAAAAACATAGTCGCTAACCAGCCACTAAAATGGATGCACTTGCCATTTCAAAGAAAATGTTTGATTCAAATGTGTCAGAGAGATTTTATTCTACAATATGTTTATTATTTTAGCTGTACTTTGGGAGAGGGTTAAAAAATACGAGGAAAAACAATGCGAACCTGTCTGATTAGGCCATTATGATGTTAACGCATGACTTACTGGTGATTTTATCACAAAGTCTTTCATGAAGGTGTGCAATTGGATGTGAAGGCAAATGATCATAGTTCAGCCTTGGTGGCGGTCTTCAATCTTGGCTTTGTTAGATACAGGTATTTGCATAAAGGCAGAATTTTTGTTTCGCATCAGATCGTGCAGTTGTACCTAATTATTTCTGGCTAGTATTGTTAAATCCTTAAGACAGTATCCTGACTTACTTTTTTAACCCGCGACGTGAGGTCTTGAACAAACAGCTTGCGAAGGTTGTGGAGGGTCTGGAGTTCGCGGGCCTTGGGCAAGAACGGATGGAGAGAAGGTTAGAGGGCGAAACTTAAGAAATCGGATATTACAGAAAGAATAGAAAGGAATGGCATGTTGATTATGTATGAACAAAGTCCTTTGAAGACTAAGCGTAGTTGCAGGTTTACTCACGACAGTCTCTTCCAGACCCTTCAAATCCTGTTTAGTCTGCTCATGGCGCTCGTGCAGGAATCTGACAGTGAGAGGGAAAATATTAGATAAAGTATTTAAAGGCAAACAAACAAGATAATACAGTATGAAAGACTTACGAGAGCTCCTCCAGGCGCTCGCTCTTGGTATTGTCCTGACTCTTCAGACGCTCAAAGTCGGAGCGAACCTGAGCCAGCTCCAGCTCCATCTTGGAATTGCGACTAGGTATAACACATGTTCTATTAATGTCATGTTCTATGATGGCAAGCATAGCAATGTGCATTAATAGCGGAAACAATATTTTGGACGTTAAAGAGTATACAGACTCGGTGAGTTCGTCGATGAGCCTCTGTTTCTCATTGATCTCATCACGCAGACGTGCCAGCTGCTTGTGATGGAGGCCACGGTGAGATTCGCCCTGCTGGCGTGTGATCTTCTGCAGAGTTTCATATTGAATTGGAAAGAAACACACACACACACACACACGCACTTCCGGCGCGCCCACACACACGCACACACACACACACACACACACACACACACACACACACACACACACACGAACAAAATTGAATTCAAACAGAATGTCTTCTTTGTGTATTTTCATGCAGAAATGTGAGAGATGTTTTATTAAGACACCTGGTAACTGTTGTTGAATTTAAAAACGATATATCGTATGTCTCCTTAAACCTTGGATGTCAACATGCTAATAACATAACTGCCTCACTCTTTTTTTTTTGCCAGAATCAGAATCTGATTTGCTCTTTGGATAGGCATTTTTGCAACAAGTGCAATGGAGTACGGCGAGTCATTTCCTGCAAAAACTTGACTTTGGCAAACGACATGAGGTGGGTGTATTTTTTTTTTTTTTTTACCTTCACATTTCCATCTGCAGTCTCTCCCTTTTCTCCATCTTTGTCCTCCAGAAGAGAATTATCTTGTACAAGAGGAGAAAAGGGGAAAGGGTTGGACAATTAACACACACACCCACACAAATAATATGATGCTGCCGAGGAGTTGTTTTTGTGGAAAGATATTCATCCAGGGATGTTCACATGCACTCGAAACCGGAGTACCCGGAGAAAACCCACGCAGGCAAGGGGAGAACATGCAAACTCCACACAGGGAGGCCGGAAGTAATGCGGAGGATGCGCTATCCAGTCAACCACTGGGCTGCCCAGGCCATCCATCCATCCATTTTTCAATCTGCTTAATCCTCACAAGGGTCGCGCAGGGTGCTGGAGCCTATCCCAGCTGTTTTCAGGCAGTAGGCGGGGGACACTTTGAACCGGTTCCCCGCCAATCGCAGGGCATACAGAAAGGAATAACCATCCACGCTCACACTCACACCTTGGGACAATTTAGAGTGTTCAATGAGCCTGCCATGCATGTTTTTGGAACGTGGGAGTAAACCAGAGTACCCAGAGAAAACCCACGCTGGCACGGGGAGAACATGCAAACTCCACACAGGAAGGCCGGAGCCGGGATCGAATCTACAACCGCTTCACTGTGAGGTCGACGCGCTAACCACTCGACCACCGGGCCGCCCGCCCAAGCCAGTGATGTGAGAAAAAAAAAAGACTCGGCACAAACGAATGAAGATGAGCCTGAGCGTCAAAGAGTTCTTTTGCCTGTACACATGATCATGTTACACTGTTTTTGTCTTGAGCATTACCTTGGTCTTGCAACTTGGCCAACTCTTCGCTTAGAGAGTCGTGACTCTCCTCCAGCAGCCTCTTCTTATGCTCTACGCTCTGCATGTACTCAGTCAGCGAGCGGATCTTAGCTTCATGCTGTAATGCAATGTGAGCATGAACAACAGTTCCACGATAACCATGGCAGAAATCTCTTTGATTCATGACACCAGTTTCTTTCTTGTCCCCTCCTGTGGGTCTCACCTGAGAGATGAGAAGGTGGCAGGAGGAGAGCTCTCTCCCAGTCTCCTCCATCTTGCGGTGGCACTCCAGCTGCATGTTCTCCAGCTGCCGGCAACGTTTAACCATGCTCTTCACCTCGGATTTGATCTTGCTGATGTAGAGGCGCGCCACTGTGAACTCCTCCTCGATGGCGCCGCTGATCTCCACCGGCTGAGCGTAGTAGGAAACATATTCCACATTTATTTTTTCAATCACGTCTCATATTTGCAGTCAAGATGTTGAATGCCCTAAAGGTCAAACAATTTGCATTTGTGGGTGGGGGGTGCAGGGATAGTTTTCTGAAGTTACACAAAGAGTCCATCCTTCTATTCATCCATCTATCCTTAATCCAACTCACCAGCTTGATTTCGCCATTGCCCACAATGGAGCTGAACTCGCTCAGGTCCCTCATCAGCCCATTGAGCACGTCGGCAATACGCTTCCTCTGCTGACCGCTCACTTCTTGCATGCGAGATAGCTCCGCCTCCAGCTCCATCAAACTCGCCTGGTTCAGAGAGCACAGTTTGGGGTGACAGAATGTAGCTGTTGTTGTTGTGACCCATCTGTAAAGGTAATCTAATCATATGAAATATAAAACTACAATAGCTCGTGAAATATGAACGACATCAATTTCATACACGCAACTTTTGGAAAAATATACCATAGGCCTCAGTAAACACAAATAAAAATCATTCTGTACTGAAGACACGCTTCATTAGTGTAATGATGTCATTTCATTTAATTAAATGTTATCTTTTTACAATTTTCATATAATTCTTCATTAAATGGATTGGCATCAGTTTTGTTTTATTGCCTCTCAGTGTACATGGACATCTATTTTGGACATTAATAAAGAGGACATATGAAAAATTGACTTTTTTTTTCTTGTGTACAAATAGCCAGGTCACTGGGGTGAGTGCCTTTCCAAAGGCATGAAAACAAACAACAAAGTTTTTTTTTTTTTTCGGCAACCAAAGCTGAAAATGTGTCGGTGAGTGAGCTGGGAACTGTTTTAAATTCTAGGGGGAAAAAAAGTGTGACTTTTCTCCTTTAATGTTGTGGCGACATTAATCTTGTCCCATCAGAGGCCACCACAGCAGGTCACGCGCATGATTTGTTTGTCAGCTTCTACATCAGATAAGGCCTGATGCAACCAACTCATTTTTTTTATATCTAGGCTTGGGACTGGGTCGGCAGTGGCTGATTATTAGGGCAATGACCTGGAATCGCACTTGCGCCATCGACACAAAAGGCACCAGCAACCAGCGCAGTGTGTCTGCTTTATTACCTTAACAAATGTGCATGGAAATGTACACACGTCTTGGTAAACGCAGCATATTTCTGTCACGGTCCTCCTCTTGAACGTACCATTTTCTGGGACAGCTGGTCGGCCAGCAGTTGGTTTTGCAACCCTTTCTCCTCCACCTCCTGGCTTTTTTGGTCATAGTTGATAGCCAGCTCCTCCAGAGCCTGTAGCACCTCCTTCACCTCCGCCTTAGCGCAGTCGCTTTCCACTTGCAGCCTGCCGAGCTCCGCCTGCACTTTGTCGCCATCCCCACGTGAAGACGCCAAGAGCTGCCGGTAAAGATGACACACGTAAGAAAGAAGACTTGGCGATTGTTTTTTTTTTTTGTGTGTGTGCAAGTCCGCGTGTATAAGTTGGTGTGTACCTCGTCCTGATCCAACATTTGCTGCTTCAGTTTCTCCACCAGCTGACACTGCAGGTTGATCTCATCGTCCTGTAATACACATCACATCTCTGTGACAACACGCCGCAACATGTCCATCCATCCATTTTCTATCATATTTTATCCTGTGAAGGGGTACAGGAAGCTGGACTTTATCCCGGCTGACTTTGGGAGATAGGCAGACTACAGCCTGGACCAGTCACCAGTCGATCACAGGGCACACAGAAAGTTTTAAAAAATTAGCATTACAGTGGTCACTCATTTATCATGATGGTTTCATTCCAAAAATTACCCACAAAAAGCTAACTCCGCAATGCAGGGGGTTGTCTGAAGCCAACCCTCACATGGTTTCAAGCATTCTAAAGGTTCGTTACCCTTAATAAATGTAACTTTTAAGATGCAAAAGGAAGATTAAATACTGCCGCCGTGACTCTTTGCACTTCCGGCGGCAGTTCGAAGGAGACGAAGAAGATGGAGAAGAAGATGCATTAACCCACCAGGATTTTCTAACTTCGCGACGACGACGCGGGATTCTGGTTACGGTAAGCCATTTCAAGCGAAGGAAATTTATGTAGAAACCGGCGTTTGCTCATTATTATGTGATGCGGGAAGGAGAACGCGCTCTGCTAACAGGAATTTCTGATTGCAGCCAATGATCATCAGCTTGTTTACTACTGCCTGATGCACTGGGCTCAGTTATGCAATATTTTGGGGCACTGTGGATAACCAAACAGCACATTTCCACAACGTTCTGAGTAGTTTTTGAATGGTTTGTGTGAAGCAGCGCACTCAAAGTGTATTTAGCGTAGAGAGAGGGAATTACAGTCTTTGTTCCCTCTCGAGCTAATGTGCCAAGAATGCTAAAGGCTACCTTGTCATCCAGTTGCTTGTACAGTTTACGGATTTCCTCTTCATATTTTTGGCGCTCCTCCTCAGAAATGCGGACCACAATGGAAGAGGTGTCATTATCTAGGATGGGCCGCTCTTCCACCGACTCATAATGGGTCACGATCTCCGGTTGGGTCCTCTCCGTCTCGGGTACATTCTCTCCTGGAGGAAGTGACAATGGCACGGACTTAGAGAGTGTCAACATTTTTCAAAGAATGTTCATTTGCTCCGCGGCTGTTCCTAACCATTCCTCCAGCGGTTGAGCTCAGCCTCCAGCTTTTGGATGCTGTCCTTCAACGTCTTGTTCTTCTCCTTCTCCTTTTCGTACTTCCTCTTCCACTGTTCAGCTGTCAGTTCCAAGTTGATGGAGGCCGTGTTTCGAATAGTCTTAGCACTGATGTGCATCGTATGGAACAGAAAGAGGCGCAAAGAGATGGTATTTTAATGAGTGAATAGAAATGAATTAATGTTCAAAATGTTAAAATGAAGAATTAATTTCACGGTAAAAGAAGCGATGAAGTCCAACCCATGATAAGTTAATGATATGGAGTGTGTACCAGTTATTTTAGGAATAATTTCCCAGTGAGTAAAAAGAAACAATCCGTATCGTTGTACCGTTGTCCAAACATCAGTGTGGACTTAGTCTCTGCGTCATTATAGCTGGAGGGTGAGCAGCAGATGAACATGGTGGTGCGACAATTCCCACCGAGAGAGTCCTGCAGGATGCGGGTCATTTTGCTGTCACGGTATGGCACGTGGCTTTTCTGGAAGAGAAGAAGATTTGCACGTCGTCTTTGGATAAGAGGCAAGGAGGGAAGTGAAAATTGACGGTGAAAACTCACCGTGCCCTCGGCCAAGGCCGAGATGACATTTCCCAGGGCTGACAGAGACTTGTTGATGTTTTTGGCCTCATCCAGCACGGCTCCTGCAGCCCCCGTCTTACTGACCTGGTGCACAGAGTGGATGGTCACAACTCAAATACAGCACTTGACATCTCCTATTAGGAGGTGATGTTTGTACATGAGTAGATGTATTTTTTTCCGTGTTTGAACAAGATTTAGAATGCTATTAACCCTTTCCTGCACCCTGTAACCTGATAACATGATAAGCTGTCCACTGTGGTAACTGCTGTCCCTGAAAGGGTTAAATCAATTTCAACAAAACGTGAAACGTGCATTTAATTCGTCAGCGCAATGGCCAGGTCTAGTTCGCACTGAAGTGGTTCAGTATGGACTGCAATTGTTGTAAAAGTCACTCAACCTTAGTTGGATGTTTGATTTTCATCAGGAATTTTGCTTAGAAGGTATACTACAGTCTAAACATTCACATACCGGGCTGTTTCTCTTTCCTACTCTTAACATCTTACACTTATTGCATAGCTCAGGGTGAGCGACTGTATCGACCACTATCTGGCATTCTTTTTTGGCTTGGGAATCGTTGATGTTGAGTTTTAGCCCACCTTCTCGCTTCCTGCCAGGTCCACCAGATAGAGTTTGCCGCAAAGCTTCTGCTCGGTCTCCACGTGCTCCTGCTTGATGTTGATTAGGAAGATACTGTGGCTGCGAGAGCTGTGCTCATTCATGTCTGCACAAATACAGAAATAACACAACAACAATTATATACATAGATATATACAGTATATCTATAGATATGTATATATAATCCACAGACTCTGCATCACTGTTGGCACTGCACTGATCACTGTTTCATTAGTCTAATTATATATTTGATGGTATATATGTAATAATTATAATTGATATAAAACAAAAGAAAAATGTGCAGTTACCCAAGGAATTTTGCTTATGTGGACCCATTTTTTAATTTTTTTGCATATTCCCGGGCAGCAGCTGAATAGCCATTGCAGATGGAATACGATGGAATTTGATACTGGCTGTTGGAGGGAAGCCAATTGACTTTGAAGCATGGCTAAGGTGCCCCCGAGCAATGCACCAAACTCCTGACTTCGGCATCCTAAGCCATCTGCGATAAGCAAAAACCTTCCCTGTAGCCCTGAACAGGCTAAGTCTATAGAAAATGGATCGATGATGTGGCTTCACAATGTCACTCTGGCATTTCATAGATATTTCAGAATTACCGTGAATGCTGATGAACTGTGAGAAAAAAAAAAACAGATCCTTAAAGAGAGTATATTCAATAGAGTCAGAAAGGACTTTCTTTACATGAACTAAACTCATCAAATCCCAAGACGTAAGTGCAGCAAGGTGACCTCATCATGCAGAGGACCAGCAGCACTATCTGACTATCTCTTCCCAGAAACAATGTTCAGGTTCCAGAACTCAGAACGCTGTCCTTGCAGCACAGTGAGTCAGCATGAGAAGACTGCGATGATGGCAGCATCGATATAATTGACTGTGGATTGTTACACTTTCACAAGCTTTGTAGTGTGTCTGCTCTATCGGCTCTGGCGTGCAGTGAGCGTGTTGCCGTGGCAACATGTTCTTCCCATCCACTGAACGTTCTTGACTTTTTCTAACACACAAAACCATGTAATCCATAAAGTACATACGCAATCCCTTGGCCCTAATCAGAGAGTGTAGATCAGCATAGTGGTTTATGGATGAGTCATCACAGTTCCTCAAACACGATATCAGAGGGACACATAAAAAGACTTCAATAACGTTAAGGCTAAATGACAAGAGATGAACGGATTGTATCACGTGAATAAAAAATAAAAAACAAAAAAAAAAAAACACATGGTATTTGCTAACAATGCCAGAGCAATTAGTGGGTGTGGTTGTTTGGCCTTGTTATTTTTGTAGTGTTAAACAGTGTGGATGTTGACAAATACTTTGGTCTATAGGTAGGTAAGCAATTTGCGCCAACATGTGTGAGTCTGTTTCTGTTGCTGACAAGCTGAAGAAGACACTTACTGGTAACGGCAACATGCCGGTTTGATTTGCCCTCGTCAATCACGTCCATAACCTCATCCGGGCTGGAGACGAAGCGCTCGGTGCATCCCTGAGGATTGTAAGACCAGGTTTAACATTTAATGGATGATTGAGGGATGATTCGTATACTGTATTCATGTTCAAAGCCTAGTTGTCACACACCTTGACATATGGCACACGGTTTTTATCCTCATGGACAGACAGGTTGGTCTTTGTCACTACGAAAAAAAATGATTTGAAATGATGAAATGTTGCATGAATGCTGCTATTTAGTGAATATTTATTTTAGGCACTCACCATCCAGCAAGTCCCGGATTTTGTCCATGTAGATTTCAAAATATGAAACCTTTTAGAGACAAAGTCAGAGAAAAAAGATTATGCCAGATGAGCAGCAGAATAGACAAACATAAAACCAATCCAACAGATGGCAACATTAAAACCTTGATGTGGAATTCCAGGTTTTCATCCATGGCAAAGATGTGGTTGAAGATGTCCTCTGCAATGCGAGGGATGATGCCCATCTGGTGAGGGTCGTGCAGCTTGCCCTGGAACAGCAAGTTACGTCATAAAATGGGCACAACTGTTCAGACTTGAACTTTAAAGGGACACTTGGATGGGCTGAAAAATGGCACTATAGTAAAACATAGAATTGTAACATAACTTCTCATTGTAAGAAAAGTTGTGATTTTGTATACGATGCCAAGCACATATGCAGTCAAAATAAAGTAACTATGCTATCTGTACCTCCATGGTATGAGTCTTGCCAGAAGAGGTTTGTCCATACGCGAAGATGGTGCCATTGTAGCCACCCAGCACATCTATAAGGGTAGAAAAATTCAATAACAGGGAGATGTGAGGAAACACATTTCACTAATGCTAGATACGTTGATGAACTGGCTTGGACGCGTACCCTTTACAATCTGCTTTGCACAGGTGTTGTACACTTGCTCCTGGGTGGTGTTGGTTGGAAAAACGCGATCAAACACGTAGGACTTGCCCTGCAAACAACAAACATGTTAAGTTGCTCCTGTATGTCATGAAGAAAGCAGCACAAGGAGACAGACCACAGCGTGGTGAAACAAAACCAATGCGAGGCAATAACATTGCGGTCTATGGGACCAAAAGGTATACAATAGTCATCTTCCAATAGTGGCCAAAAAGGAGCAAAGTGGAAGCAAGGAAGTAACTGTGTGTATCTGTTAAGTATATCGACCATATTGTGACCACTCCTAAGACCAGAATCATTGCCTTCGTGCTGGTGAATAAGCTACAATCTATGCTAATTGCGAAGCTAACCTCGCTAGCATATTATGCACTGTCAATTTGAAATGATGTCCGGTTTTTGGAAAAAAAAAAAAAAACCGATGGAAATTATTATTTTTTAAAATTGGATACCTCGATCATTTGAAAAAAAATCACTGATAGATCAACCAACTATGACAACGATCCTTAATTGCAGCCCTGAAACAACAGCTTGGCTTGTTCGATATGATTTGAATGAACCGATCGTAGCATGCAAAACGGCATTGGCCATCTGTGACAACTGTTCACTGTGATTGGCTGTTAGCTAGCGAATCAGTGCATTAAATTAAAGTACAATATGAAACAAAAAAAGCAGAGCCACTGCAAAGAAAACTGCATTATCTAGTAAATGTAGCTTTTTACCTCAATATTTTCCGACTTAATTATGAGTGTGATGGACATTGTTCTGCATATGTGTTAATTTATTTCATGATATCCTGACTGTGGATGGAATGATTAAGAATGACTAAACTCGTGCACCCAAGTCAGGTATGTGCACACGCGGCCGCGCGCGCGCGCACACACACACACGCACGCACGCACGCACACAGTTTCATGCTTGAAATTTAATTGTGTTCCCCCAGACAAAATGTCCACAAAGTCTGTGGTCAACAGTTGTAAAGCTCAAAGACAGAAAGACACGCACCTCCAGACACACGTTAATAAGGCCCATAGACATGATTAATTGATGAGGGGCCCTGCGTGCACAACAAGGCGACTCCCTTTTCTCTCAGATTTTTTTGGGGGCTTACCGCGACGACGACAGTGTCATCTCCTTGGAATTTGGGCAGAAAGAGGTCCCCCCGAATGATCTCGGACTGGTTGAGAGGGCGAAAGCGACACAGCACTTTTATGTTGCACTCGGCTGGGACGTCGGCCATGGCGCAGGTTGGAGGAGGAGGATGAAGAGGATGAGGAGGGGGATGCTGACGAAGATGCTGGTGGCGGCCTGGAGCCGAGGCGTCGAGAAAAGAACAAAACAATATACACGACGAGAGATCCACACAGCTCGCTCCTTCTTCTTCCAAAGAGACTGTAAAAAAGCTTCGGTTGCTCTTACTTTGTTTTTTCTAGACTATTTAAGTCGAAAAGGCAAACGAAGCTAGCGGCGTTTCCGTGTCGCAGTGAGTAGGAACGGCGCTAATTAGTCGTCAAAACGCCAAACGACCGGCCTACATCATTAAAAAAACAGATGAAAATGTGCCCTCCGCTTCTCTGAAAGAGATATAAGATGTCTGCCTTTTCTGTCTTTTGGGGTGCGTCAGTCCGGCTGAAGGTGAGCGATGCTGTTGGAAGGGCAGTGAGGTAGAAGGGTACTGTAAACGCCCCCTGTCGGCGAGGTCCGATACGGGCGTGGCCTGCATCCTAGTTAAAGTGGTACCCACAGATAGCTTTTAGATGAAGATATAGATTTGAACAAGGATGCGTACCTGACGTCGGCGCCATATTGGGTGTGGAAAAGCCGAGGATCGGCGGCGAGCTCATTCAGAATTCAGCTAACTCGTGATGCAAGTTGTGATTTCCTAGAAATGCTATCGAAGCGATCAGTTGAAAATGTAAACACTTGCAGCGTTTTATTGAAAAAATGTTGCATCTGGACGGATATTGATATTCATCATTTTCCTTAATTGCCCTCGTCAACATTTATTTACTAATCTGTTTACTCTGAGATGCAAGTACATTTTGGTCGATGAATATTTTTTTGTGCTGAAATATTTCCCGTTTAACTAAAATTCTCCAAAGTACTTCCATTGATTATTGTTCGTAACTTCGCTAATATTTCTCATTCCATATAAGTTTCCCAAAGTTAGAGGGCTGAGAAATAATTCAGAAGCGAGTGCACAAAAGTGCTGAAGTCCATTTTCAGTGATTGCCATGATCACATAAAAATGAAAGTAATGGCAGGATATTCACCCATCCACTATCCAGAACACTTATCTAAATAAAAAAAAAAAAACATTCTTCAAAAGGTCAATTAAGGTACCCAATAACAAGACAAGATCAGCCTGCATAAAAAAAAAAAATGGTATTTTGCATCAGGAAGGACATCTATCATAAAAAATGAACCAAACAAACCTTGCGAATAATCAGTTGTAGTAACGTAATCTCCCAATTGTATTCGTGTGTGCGCTGGGTGCAAGTGCGGGAATGAGAGGCATCAAGTTTTTGTGCCTTTTGTACTAGGTTATCGCTTTAAAAGAAATTCAGTCCATTGACTTGCAATGGTTGTTTATGGGCAGATCTGCCACATTCAATATGGCGATTCCACTAGCGCATCAATGGACTAATCTGCTCAAGGGAGTGTCTCTCTCTATATGTATTTTTGTGGTGGTACCCACCTCGTCACCATGGCTCAGCATCCTTCTCATGCAAAAGCTGCAGCTCATCTTGATTCTTCAGGGAAATTAGACAACGCAACCAGCGGGCGGGGTGATGCAGCGCCTCGTCATCAGCATTCATACTGGAGCCATGATTTCAGTTAGGCCAAATGAAACATCACAAGAATGTTAATGGAAGACAACAACAACTACAGCAACAACAAAAAACACATGATATGTAAAAACACCATCAGCAAGCAAAATTAAACTCTGGCATGTTTGTAGCATGTCACATAAATCTGACGCTCATTTAATGTGGTTAGGTTCCTTTCTTTTAAATGGGTTATGAATATTTCAGATAAAATGTTAAAAAAAATATTCAGGAAGTTAGCGGTATCTTTGGTAGGTTATGTTTAACTAGTGAAGAGACTTTATGGACACCCTTTACATTGGTTATCAGTGCACGTGGTGCTCACATTTGAAAGTCATTCGAGAAATGCAACAAAGGAGGAGCGAGTCCATAACGCAGTGTCCTTCAAAGAATAAATCTGCATCAGAGGTTATATATTGCACTGCGAAATTATCTTAAGGTGTTTTAAAAGGTATTTCCTAAGACCGTTGATGCCAACAAATGTAATCGTTTAACCAGTTCAATGTGTTTAATACATCGTACCAGTCAAAAGTTTGAAAACACATGAAGTGATCAAGGGCGAAGAAGTTTAGATGTTAAGCAAGTGTGTAAAAATGAAATCAACACAGCATAGTTTCTGTAAATAGTTTTAATATTAAATAAAAAAAAGACTCCCATATAAAAAAAGAAAGCTACAGTCCACAATTTAATCGCCTTTTTTTAACATAAGTATTGAAAGCCAGGGTGTAGTATGAGAAAAATACTCCCAGAAAATTCACAATTGTTTGCACTCATCTCTTTTCTCTAAACCATATAAAATAATAAAACACATTAATTGTACATATATACAAATCTCCAAGTGAATAGAAATTGCATAATTTGCTTTTTTTTTCTTCTTTTTTTGTTAAATACAGCGAGAGATGCCAGTATTTTGAGGGGAGGGCAGTGTAAGGATATTTTCTACAGTTAGGCAGACTCATCAAATCCACATGAGCTATCACAGCTCTGGCTTTTAAGAATCCCCATTTTGTTCATGACGAAGGGGCTACATGACGGATGGCCGTCTACTCAAGGGAGGAAGTAAAAGAAATCCAAATACGGTGGCTTTATACTATGAGAGAAAAATAAAAATCATACATCTACGTTTCCAGCACCATCTGAAAACATTAGGAGTGTGCCTTAAAAGAGTCCTTTCTTTCTTTAAACAGAGGGTCTCATCCATGACATGACCAGAATTCCAACTAAACCACGAGTGAGGGGCTCAGCAATAGCTCTGTTGTCCTACACAATCAACATATTAAAAAAGACACACGCACACACACATACATACAGCTACATACACACTTTCCACAGAGAGCATGGTTCAAGTAGACGGGCTTCATTGCGACTCACAGTAACAGATACATGAGAACAGTACTCTTGCTTTGTCTGTGTAAAAAAAAAAGATATGACGCTAACATCGTGAAGAGAGCTGTGATCACACCAACACAACCATTATTGTGTTAACTAGACCTAAGAGTGAGAAAATATCCACATTTATTTTTAAAATTTTCTTTTAAAAAAATGTTTTTCCCCCAGTCTGGAGCTCGACCGATGCTTTATTTTTCCACTGGTTTTCATGGCATTTGTTGACATGAACAGCATGATTAGTGCAGTTGACTGAGAATGACGCTAAAAAAAATAAAAAATCATAAGTGATGTGGGTGGATTGGGATGCATGGGTGGAGTCAGGAAGTGAAGTCTGATTGGTGGAACAGCTGTGACTGACAGCTCCCTGCAACAATCACTGCCTCTGAGACCTCACCCCTCGTCTCCTCCTGCCTCGGACTGATGTGTCGGGCTTCAACAGGGCCGTCTGCAACAGGAAGGAGGAAAAAAAAGGTTATTCAAGCTTCAAATGTACGTTACAGGGTGGTGAATATTTATCAGTTGGAACAATAAATATAGGAATCAATTGGGAAAATAAGTTAGCAAATATTGCTTTTTAAAAAAAAAAAATTCCCCTTTACAGAACATTTCAATCTGAACATGGGATTTGTACGTTTGGGGAAATATTTGGACTAGACATCATTTCAGCAGTTTCTACCACATTATGATCAGAGATTGTACTTGTTCACACAATAAGAAAGATGACAACAAATGTTTGGGCCTTGGTAGACTTTTTTTTTTTTTTAAAGTACGTAACTTGTTTCCATTATCTCCCCAGACACTTGCACAGTAGTCTACTCTCACAATAAAATAACAGTGAATAATACGATCACCTTTGTCCCTTGAAAGGCGCTGTACAAAAATACATACAAGGTGTTTCTTAAAAAATGAAAAAGTTTCAGGTCTGGTGTCACAAAAGATATATTTCAAACCAAATTACAGGTTCCACCTTCAAATTAGGCCAAGTGATCACCCAGCGCGTTTACAATTAGATCCTGAGCCGTTTGCTTCGTTCAATGCGTGAGAAGAGGCAAGAGCACCGCATGGCTGCGTCACCATGACAGTGCGCCTTCTCAGAATGCCAGCTCTCTGCTCACCTGTCCTGGCTCCGTGAGATTTTTTTTTCCCTCTTTCCAAAGCTCAAGTTGGTCATCCAAGGGACCCGTTTTGAAGAAGCGGACGACAACAAGATGGACCTGACAGCGGAGCTGTGGAAAATCTTTGAAGAATCCTTCCAGGAGTGCAGGTGAATGCTGGGAAAGTGCCTTAGACTCCAAGGTGATGACTGGAAAACTTGGTAGTTTGAATTTGAAATACAACTTTTGTGACACAAGTCTTGGAATTTTTCGGACACACCTCATATAGTATTTTATTCAACCACACTCAAGGAATTGTTTATGTCACAAGGATACTAAATAAATAGCGTTGGTAATTAAAATTATTTGTTCCGAGAAGGTCAGGGTTAGCCTAATATTAAGCTTCTGTGATCCTATAATCAATTAACGCTTGCATCAATTGTGCATCCAGTGTGCTGACGCCAGTTCTGGCAAAAAAGGAGTCATACCGTAGTAGCCTTTGTTTCTTCGAGTGCTGTTGTAGCATCCACGTCTCTGAAGTCCTCCAACACATTTTGCAGCCTGACGCACAAAATACGAATCAGTGAGACATTGACATTGAAAAACACGACGCTGAAAGCTCAGCTCAAGAATCACTGACAAAGCAACTTACGTCTGTTTTCTTTTTCTCCCTCGACGGACTCCAGACACAGTTCCTGATTGTTCCTTGGTGAAAAATGCATCATCATGACATCGTTGGTCAGATACTTAAAAATGCACCATTACAGTCAAACAGTTGATTGAACATTGCAAAAAAAAAAGTTCAAACCACTAACATTGAGTGTTATAGTAATAATCCCTGATGAATCAATGATGCTACAATCGCAACAGCCAGAGGATGCCAGACGATGTACACTGATGACAATAACTGTACTTACTTGACATTGATTACTACATTTCTATTAGCCAGGGCTTTGGTGCCATCTTGTGGCACATTATCGGGGAGGCCAAGTCAAAAAAATTCTTTACAATAATACATTATGTTCTGTGTGTCGCCACTGGTCTAAAAACAGCATTCTGATTAACCCTTTCATGCACCAATAATGATAATCTGTAACCTGATAAGCTGTCCACTGGAGTAACCGCTGTCCCTGAAAGGGTTGTTAATATGACATTTGTGGAATATGAATTCAACAAAATAAATAAATACATACATACATAAACAATTTCAACCACTTTTTATCCATCTCGGGGTGAACATTTTGCCACATCCTGTCAACTGAAAATGACATCACAGTTGCCCAGGGCTCAGATAACGACCAATCACAGCTCATCTGTTGTCTGAGTTTGGTCATGTAACATTTGCAAGTTGAGGTATGATTGTTTGTTAACTGAGGCCTGCGCAATGTGATGTCATTTTCAGTTGACAGCAGGTGGCAAAATGGCCGCCCTTGAGATGGATTAAAACCGGTGAATTTTGCCTGACCTAAAAGACAAACAGCAGACACTCACCCTTCCCTGTTCACTGTGCAACAATGTCCCAGGTGCATCCTTATGCGGTCTCCCACTGCAACCATCCCCAGGACTCAGATATCCTGCCTGTCTATCCACACCAGTACAGTCCGTCTTCGCTTCCTCCAAGTATATGGAAGGTAAGGGGGGTTCTGGATGGGTGTGCCCCTCCACCATGACTGTTTTTCTTTGTAAAGGCGATGTGGCCACATCCTCGGTGGGTTTGGGCGTACCCTGGGCTGGAGAATGAGCTGCCGCTTCCAAGCTGAGGCGTGACAAGTCTGGGTTTCGCAGGGAGCAAGCCCGCCGTGGGCTGAGGGAGACTGGGGCACTCGCCTGGTGCTGAGTTGGGGTAGGTGTGGAGAGAGTGTGGTGCTCCATGGGGAAAGTGACAGGCGGTAAGGCACAGAAAGGTGATGTAGGGTCAGATGGCCCAGAGTGGACCCCATCTTCCTGCTCTTTAGCGTTAATTTGAAGGAAGGAGGTGTAAATTGTATCCATGAAAGAGGTGTAGGGGTCGATAAGTGGCCTGCCATCAGACCCTCGATGTGGCGGTCGGCTCGTTTCTTGGGCAGGTGTTGGAGGCGGACTAGCAACCTGTTCAGGAGAGATCTGAGAGGCTGGAATGTCACAGTGAGGGGCGGGGCTCTCCGTTTCCTGCAACGAGTCGGACTTCTCTCCTTCAGAGGATGGCGCAAGATTCAGCTGAAGGGAGAAAAGCAAAAAATACAAGTTTCAATTAACTGTGTAAACACAGTTGGTAAGGTTGGCCAAACTCTGTAAGGTTTTACCTGTGATTGTTTTGAATTCCATCTCACATTGTCTAAGTCAATTGCCAGTTACAGAAAGTCACATTTTATGAGTGGTCACACCATATAGACCGACTCAGAGACGTGCATTAACTTCTCACAACCGTAGGTCAGGTTAGTTGTTGCTTAACGGCAAATACATACTGTACAGTGCTGTCAATTTTGAAAGCCCACTTTCAAACGGTTATCGACTGTCAAAACAGATCAAGCAAGATGGCATTTCCGTTTTGTTAAAAACAAAGCAATGTGCTTCTCTTAACAGTGTGTTATCGGCACCGAAAAGAAAGAGACCCAAAGTATTGTGTAAGTATGCCTCATGTGTTCAATGAGCATATTTGACACAACAGATTGGATCGAAATTTTGAAAAACATGTCAGTTACTTACCTGAATGTTGTTGAGCAGGTTGATGGTCCCATCAGGACCTTGCAGGAGAGGCATCCCCAAAGATGAGGTCTGGACTGAGGGCAGGAGTAAGGAACCGGCTCCAATACCCACCATGTTATGGAGCCCGGCAATGCCAGAAATGTCTCCTAGAAAGCAGTGTTCCATAAATAATTTAATGGGATAATATTTGTTGGCATTAGTGAAATGGGACATCTATCCTCAGATGTATGTTACTTATCACTCACCTAACACAGCAGGGTTAAGTAAAGTGGGAAGTAATTGCTGGAGAATGGGGTTTTCCTTGCCTTGGAGAGAAAGGGGGATGAGGGTGTCCACACCAGCATCTGACAGTTCCTGCAAGATCGCAATGCACTCATCAAAATTAAATTGTGAAGTAAGTCGTGGGCCACAATAACAAATGCTTATAGGTATGCATCAGTGCTTTGGATTTGTCGTTTCATGTTTATTTCAATTTGACTTTAAATTCAGTTAGTTGCAATTAGTTTAGATGATTTGTTTTTTTTCCAGTTCAACGCTTGATTTCAGTTATTGCTGCCAAGGGCGGCACAATACATTAGTAGGTTCAGAGCGCAATTACTTTTTCATAATGGGACGGGTAGGTTCAAATTTTTTTGTTGTTGTGTGCCTTAATAAATTAAATTGGCATTTAGAAACTGCATTTTGTACTTCCTTGGTAGTCTCTATGTAATATTAAAAGCAGTTTGATGAACTGAAACATTTGTGTGTGATAAATATGGAAAGAACACAGAAATCAGGAAGGGGGCAAATACTTTTTCACAGCACTGTAACACTAAGAGTATCTATCGAAAATTTGCATTTTAAAATTAAAGAACAAAATAGAACTGCCGTTACAGGTGGCAGTTGGTGGCGGTCTGCAATGTCAAACAAGAGAGATACAAATTACTTTTTATGTATTCACGTGAAACCATCACGAACAAAAAGGCAATTTTGGAAAATGTGTGATTAACTGATGTTATGAAACTAATAATGTTAGAAAATCAGTGTATATCGAAGGAAACGACGATGAGCTAAGAGGAAAGAACCTAAGGAGACGGGCAGCCTACCTGAGGTTGGGTATGCTGAACAGGAGTTAACTGGGTATGGGGTAAGTCAGCTGCGTTTAGAGCAGCTGTAAGGAGGGCGGGGCTAAAAGGCAGGAAGGTAGCCGGCTGAGGAGGAAGGAGCAGGGACTGCAGAGCTTGGACAGACCCCTCCGCTCCAGGCGGGAGGGGAAGACCCTGGGTGACTTCCAGAAGCCCCGACCCGTGAAGAGTTGACGGATCCAGGAGAGCAGCGGCCTTATCCAACATGAGGCCCTCCAAAGAGGCGGGGATCTGTGGCGGCTGCTGAAGAGGAACCTCCAAGCTGACCTGACCCACCTGACTCAGTCCAGATAAGGGTAACAAAGGCGCCTGGTGTTGCCCGAGCAGCAAGGACGCCATAAGCAGAGCTTGGTGACTTGGTTTTTCTGTTAGCCCCAAATCAGATTCCTGTCCTGTGGCAGAAGCTGAGGCTGGAGGTGGGATTGGGTTTAGAAGGCCCAACAGATTAAGAGGGATGTCCCCTTGCACACCGCTCAACAGAGGCAACAACGGAAAGAGAGGATTACTGTTTATCTGTTGCTGCTTCTGTTGCTGATCCTGGCTTTGCTGCTGTGTCTCGGATTGGATCATTACTGGCTGTTGATCGACAAGATTTTGTGTTGCAGCAGTGGAAGGTGTCTGTGCATTTTGCCCACCCAACCACAGCCCTCCGAGGTGTAATGAGGACAGGACCGTAGGGTCGAGGATGGATGGCAGGCCTCCCGTGGAAGACAGCAGCTGAAGAAGCTGATCTTGGTTCATGAAAGGGAAGGCCTCTGCCAGAGGTAAAGGGGCGGTCGAGTCGTTCATAGCTGAAGGTGTCTGAGGACAGTCCTCTCCAAGCTGAGAAGAGGCGACGACCTCCAAACTGGTGGGTGTCAGAGGTTTTGTTGATGCGGAGTTCTTCAAGTCCCCACGTTCAGAGTCACCGGAACCTGGAAAAGAACAAGCAAAAACATCTTCACCACAGTGTAAATGACTTCATCAACGACCTTCGTGAGAATGGGATGGATTTTAGACACACACACACACACACACACACACACACACACACACGCACACACACACACACACACACACACACACACACACACACACACACACACCATATATGCATATAATAGAGAGCTAGCTAGTACTGGCGATAAAAACAAAATATGTCGTGATAACATTTCAGTTTTTATTGCCGCTATCATTAATACTGTATTTAGTGTCTTAAGATCAAATGAGTTGTCTTCAGATACCTGTACATCAGAAGACTCTTGGAAAATTACCATCTGACACCTGCTCATATTTAAAGACACCTAAGTGTTTTTAGTCAAAGCCCAGTCTAACACTGAGAATTTTGCAAGGTCACTATTGACAAGATTTGATTCTTTAGCCGTTTTATCCCTACAAAGCAATTTTTTTTCTCATCATGTGAATGGTTGTTCATCTTTGTGTGCCCTGCGTTGCTCTAGCGACCAGTGCTGGGTGTACCCTGCCTACCACCCGAAGACAGCTGGGATAGGCTCCAGCATGCCTGCGACCCTCGTGAGGATAAGCGGTTCTGAAAAGAGTTGGCTGGCTGGACGCTCTTGGCAGACACATAAATCCTGTGAAGATTACTCACCTGGAGAGTGATTTTCTTGGGAAGACATCACTATATCTGTTGTATGGTCAGCTGAGCTGCGTTCCTCCTGCCGTGCAGTGGAGGATGCTGCAAGAAGGGCTAGAACATGATTGCTGAGATCAAGAGGCTTTGGCGAGGTGGATAATGCCACAGATACGTCGCTTTGTGGGTGACTCGGGTCTGCTGTTGACGTATCATTACTGATCATGCTCTGTGGCGATGCTTCTGGTGAAAGCAACCGGGAAACAGTGTCAGTTGCTGGAATATGATTCTCAGTTGGATGGTGCCTGTCAAGTGGAGTAGGGGCCACGTGTGACAGAGATGGGCTGCTGCTGTTGTGTAAAGCTAAATTGGAGCGTGACAACATGGAGGATGCCGAAGAATGTCTTTGTGGAGGACTTAATCTCAGAGACTGGGATTGTGACTGCACTGAACTGAAATGAGTGGAGGTGCGAGTGGGAGAAAGCATCTCTGGAACCAACGATATCATATTAGTGTTACTGGTTCGGCATGGTGACGGAGGCTGCGCGTGGTTGCCGCTGGAATGAGGGGATATAGGAGAGGGCGATGGTGTGGGGCTCTGCGTTTTAGTGTGTCCACCCCCTTCTACGGACAAAGATCCCAAATGAGCTGGAGCAGGGTTCGAAGCCGAGGCTGCGGCCTGAGCATTCTGTACACTGAGTAAGTGCAAAAGAGCAGAAAGGGGCTGAGTTGGAGGGTCCAAGCTAAGGGATGTTGGTGCCAAGCCTGTAGTGATATCCAGGGCTTCTGCCTGTCGGGGAGTTCCAGAAAGATGTGCCGTCTGTTTGGAAGTCAAGAACTTAGACGTCTGCCCCGGTGGCAGATGATGGTGGTGCTCGGGCGTGACACTATTCGGGTTCTGCACATCTGAGGTAGAGGCAGAGACAGAGCGAGGGAAAGCCAAAGATGATAGGTTCAGAGCAATAGCGGAGACACATTCTCGAGGCTGGGGCTTCTGCGGCCCATTGGCCAGCTGCTGGGTGTCTTTGATCGTGCTCAGAACAGTGGGAGATCGCCGCCGCCTTTTCCTGTGCGATGCATTTTGCTCTGTTTTAGGAGGCAATTGGGGCAAGGAAGAAGCCAGGGACTGGGCTAGGGAGTGGGGTGAAGGAAAGAGGACAGAAGACGCTGCTGCTAGAGTGGGACAGTGAGGCCTAGAGGCAGCAATAGGGGAGGAAAGGTGGCTGTTTTTTAAAGTGCTGTTTGTTACCTTGGTCGACTGTCTTTGCTGTGCCTCTGTCATGATTTCCAAGGAGGAGGACACACTTGTTTGGCTGCAGGACACATTTGAGCCCTGACCATGGGTTACCTGGCTAGCCAGCTGAGCTTTTGCAGCCGCGGAGAGCAGACTACTTGCAGGAAAAGAAGTTGAGGCCGGCAGCTGGCCCTGGTGACTGTGGTGGTTCAAAAATGGTGCCACGATAGTGTTGGAAATCCCCGCAGGATTCAAGCCAAAACCTGGTGGTGCTGTGCCGAGACTTGCTGTACTGTTTGCGGGTTTCAGTGGGGGAGCATGAGGACTGTGACTGCTTTGGTTAGTCAATGTGCTGGGGTTTGTAGGGTTTGCGAGGCGGTGGTTATTAGTGCTACTGTTGCCAGAGTTCTTAAACTGTTCCAAGATGTCTTCCAGCTTAAACTTGAAGATGTGGGGGCTGGGGTTTGGCGAACCACAAGGGAGAGGGGAGTGTGGAGAGGAAGAGCAGGACTTCCTCCTCCGTGACAAATTACTTGCTGTCAGCCCTTCAGCCGCTGCAGTGGAGCTTCCACCCTGATCAGAGACATGGGAGGGGGAAGCCGAAGGGTAGTGGGACCGCTGCTGAGGAGACACAGAATTCATGTTATGGACAGAGGGAGAGAGGATGGGGGAGGGCGAGAGAGGAGAGCCTCCACATATGACCCCATGTGGATGCTGCGCTTGAGTCTGTGAAACTCTTCCTCCTATGACAAAGCTTTTAGGAGAAGAGCAAGGAGGTGAAGATAGGGGCCTTAGGAGAGGAGAGGCAGGAGTTTCAGGAGTTTGGGGCAGTTTTTGACCTTGACTGACATTTTGAGGGGTGGGAGTGCGGGGTGACCTTTGGGCAACATGGTAAGTGGGGAATGGGGGGCTGCTGGAAGTGGTAAAGGGCACCGTTTGAGAAAGAGGAGGATGGTGAAGCCTCCGTAAAGCATCAAGGGGATGGTGAGAGTTTCCGCCTGTGTGAGGACCTGGGGAGGAACCATTATAAGGATAAATAAACTTGTGAGAGGAACTGGGGCTGGCACTGGGGTTAGGATGGGCGTTATTCTGAGGTGGCGCAGGAGCCAGACGAAATTTGGGATGGTAAATGCCTCGGTCCTCTTCTTCATGCTCAACAAGAGCCCTCTTTGGGATGCAATTGCCCACTCCCTTGCTCACCTCTGGAAAAAGAAAAACAAAATATTTGCTAATTGAAAATGATAAAACGTATTGTTGTTTTCTGAGGACAACCTAAGTGGGGCCCGACCAAATAATCGGCGGCCAATGACATTGGCAGATATTAGACCTTTTCAAAATAACAATCGGCTGGAGTTTAGCTTTCCTATTATTTTCTTTTCACATCCAAAATATCGGGGCGCTTAACAGTGAACCGCCGGGCTTCCCATTCTGTTTCCCCTTGTTGGTCATTGTTTTGTATATGTTCCTCTGGATGGATTATAACTGGCAAAGCGAATTCCTTGGTTGGTAGGACTTACCCGGGTTATGAAGGTGACCAAAAGGCAGGTGTGACGCCTGCATACTGCGACACAGAGCGGCCATTGCCACCACTTTCCTGCGATGGTTACACAGTTTGGTCATGTCCTGCTCTGCTTTGCCTAGGGGCTGCTTGTGCTGCTCTACCTTTACCCCCAATGTAAAGTTGAAAACCTGTTGGGGAAAAAAAAAATAGACCGTGTTGCTGTACTGACACTAAACTATATTCTTTGCGAGTTAAAAATGACAAAATATTTCATTGCCTGAACAACTCAAGGCATATAGAAAAAAATTCCAATGATTTAGATGAAATACAGTCATCACCATAAAAAATCCATTGCAAATAAGTGCGGAAAATATGGTACTTTATTGTGGCGGTACATCCTGCTGCCTTGAGCGTCGAGAGCGCAGGTTTGATCTCCATTCAGCGCCCGAATAGCTAGCCACAGCCGGTCCCAAACTCAGATTAAAAAATAAATAAAAATAACATACATCACACGAGTGACTTGTGTTTAGTGTGACGCTTGGTGTGGCAAGCTGAAAGGTGCGACAAAAATCATCAAAATCTAATTCCCGAAGTTAATGAATACAATTTTCCAATCAAATATTGCATTCAAAATCATATTCATAGCGGACATTTAGATCACAGGTTGATCCAATGTCTGTAAATTTCCGACAATGAATTGCTGATGCTCTTCCTTGGGAGATCTCCTCCCAGACCAAAATCAGGTCATTAATCAGCACTGCGATGTAACAATACATGAAGTCCCAGCGGTACTGGGTGCCATAGCAAACACTCTGGCCGCTGCGTGTATGGATGTACCCCCTTGAGGAGCTGTGCTACCTGAACAACATGTGAGCGACAGACACTGCCTCACGCTATTAATGACAACGACAAAGGTCCGTTGCCACTCCGGGGTTGTCTTGACAATTGCCTCTTTTTTTTCCAGATAATTCTAATTTGCACACCAGCAGTTTAAATTGGTTCAAAATTGTTTCTACTGTAGTCATCTGAAATGGAAAATTTGATGAACCAAGTCTGACTGACTTGGAGGTACACAGCCATAAATATCTTCATGTTTTGTGAATAGTCTATTTTGCTCTCGTTTGTCAAACTTGATCCTGTGAAGGGAATTGGTTTTTTGCTCAAAGGGACTTCAACGGTGCTCAGGAAGGAGACCATTATCTCTTACATCAGACTTTGACTAATTGAGCTGCGCACAGTCAGTAAGTTTTTCCATCTTTTTGCCCATTCTCGCAAAATACACGATAGCCCGAGCAAACAGATTTACCTTGCTGATGACAAGCGGGCACTCCAGACCACATTTACATGTGCCATCAGTCAACAGGTAGGTCTTCACCTCATCCAGGGAGGACAGAGAAGTTCCACTGGGACTACATAAACATAGACATATGCACATGCAAGTAAGTCTCTCCCCTCTGACTGATATCTAAGATGGATTAAGAGGTTCAAGTCAAAGTTGCAGTAATTTTGAAACACAATACAGATCTTTGTTGTTTCTGTAAATGTGTGACTCATGAAAACAGACATGAATTTGATGAATTTAGAGTCATGCAGTCATGTAAAATGTTTAGCCACAGTGCGCTTCTGTAACTGGAAAGTAGGGATGGCCAATACCACTTTTTGATATCATAAACCAATATTGTAACCTTCGGCCAATACCGAACGGATTGTCTTTGTCACCTCGTCCATTGTACAAAAACTGCTCACATGACGAAAACACATGGCAACCATGGCAACAGCTCATCTGTCATGCTAAGTTGAGTATGTAATAGATAGTTTGGGTTGAAGGATTTGAATTGGATCGGACTCAATAGCAATCCAGGTGATCGGATTGGGACTATCCATACGAGAAAGGCGCTGAGTGAAAAAGTGTGTGGCTTGGCTGTCCACTAAGGAGTAAAGATGAGTTTTTTAAAAAAACGTTTATGACAAATTTGATTCGCGAAAAATATTAATTAAATAAAATGGACTGCACGCACAATGAGAATGACACAATTTAGATGATGTTGCCTGGATACTCAACATTATCTATCGACACATTTTCTTCTATATAATCAACACACCTGACATACACAACCTGGCCGCCATGCACTCTCCTCTGCCAGCCGATTGGGACATGTACGGCAGCGGAGACCACCTCATCCTTGTCCCCACTGCCAGTGTCACTTCCTCCCATCATTCTGTAGCTGCGGCCTGCCAGCGGCTTGGTACATAGAAAAAATAAAAATAAAAAAAAATAAAAAATAAAATAAAATAAAATAAAGTCAAATTTAAAAACTCAAACCATTACGGCTCTTTGACGGGAGTAGCTACAAAGTCAAGCAACTTTAAACGTATTTTTGTTTGAACCAAGTTTGGGGTGCGGTGGCTTTTAATGTGGTACAGATTTTGAACAATGATCTCACATGAGGCACACACACACACACACACACACACACACACACACACACACACACACACACACACACACACACACACACACACACACCACGATGACAATAAAAAGAATGCCCCGGAGGTGAAGCTCAGAGACGACAGTTTTGTGTCACCTCGCTAGCGTTACTTTTATTTTAGTGAGCTATCAGCACACCACACAGAACACCATTTTAGCCAGCATGAAAGTTTTTTATCTCTTTAGAACATGAGAAGAAAATGCACCTCATGTTACCCTGAAATAAGCGGACTAATTTAAACCATCAACAATCTACAGTATGTTCAAGTACATTTGATGCTATTTCTATGTACTGTTTTAGAAGTAGTCGTGGATAGTGCAGTGGTACACTCGCCTGACTTGTGTGCGGGCAGCGTGGGATCGCTTCCCATTCAGTGATGGTGTCAAGGTGGGTGTGGTTATTTGTCTCCATACTGTATGTGTCCTGTGACTGACTGGCAACCAGTTCTGCTCCTTTGTACGCCTTTGCTTTTTACGCTGTCTGCTTTGTCAATCATTCGTGATGTTTGCTGCCTTTTGATTACGTATTGGACGGATGATTGTAACCTGAGCATCCAGTCTGCAGTCGTATTGGATAAATATCCGATTTGTATCCACATACGAAAGAAGCCTGGGTTCTGAATTGTACTATACTGTTATACTAACCTATTTGACATGAAAAAAAAAATTGCGCAAAAATGATTAATGTATGATTATTTGCCTCAAGGAGATCCCCCTTTCTAGGGAAATAGGGGTGTGTTTTTTGCAGCTTTCAACTCCCTGTATTCAGAATTCTGATTCACCAACATGCACAGCACTGAGAAAAAAAACTGGCAAGTGCACATGTGACATGAATCCATGTGCACGTTTCTACAATTTTATTAGTCAAGGAGGACCATCGTCTCTGCAGTCAATAGTTTTATTATGGTGACAGTGTGAGCGTAGAACTCACATTACAGTTCTGAAATAATAACTACTGTGAACTTCGGAGGTCCCATTGTAATCACTTGAGAATTAAAAAAATCTTAAATAGAAGATGAAGATATAAATAAAAATACCTTGTCATCTTTGTGAAGCCAGGCTCGGGTTTGGCTAGGGTATTGACTGTCGGATGAACATGCTGGTGGGTTAGAAGCACACAGACTGCCAGTTAACCTGACCCAATGTCCAAAGTGTCCCCAGCAACCAGGCTGCGCCTCTGCCACGAAGAATGAACGCTGCAAGACGTTTATTCAATTCACATCCAAGGAGGAGCTGATATGAGGATGATGATCCTGCAACAGAAGTGTGGAGGTGGATTATGTAATATGGGAAGTCCCACAGTAGCAGACCATTTGGACGATTTCTAAATGCACGTTTTATTTAGATCATAAATATTAACATGTAATGGCCTGTCCTCACAAAGAAGATAAAAAACATGGGAAGTTCCTCACATGTTGCCGCTACTTTTAGGTGGGAGGGTGTGTTAAAATATAGGCCTATGTTTTAGTGGGTGTCCAGTCGCATAAATAAGTCGCATGTACAACAATTACTGCACACGTTTTAAGAAAGCAAGCACGGCTAGACGTGCCTAATAAATGGAATAATTCAACGATGCAGCATTACATGTCTGAAGTGTCGAGTAAGGGTAAAAGCAGAATCTAAACACTACGGCTGACACGACAGGCTAAAATGCTAGGCTAACAGCTAAGCTAGCAACCGCGTCCACTTTGTGGTGTTGTCGTGACAGCTGTCAGGCGCACTAAACTCTTGCACATTAGCTACGACAATATGCACACGCGACTGTGCGACAGACACACAGTTAGAAATACATGAAATTGATTAATCACTAAAGCACGGAAAGGTTGCAGGGACGACAGGGGTGAACCTATCTACCTTACTCGGCGTCGGGCTCTCTGTGTTGGCGAAGTTTTGAAGTCTTCCCTTTGCTGGCTCGCGGGAGAATCAAGTTAGCTGGCTAGCTAATGACTGCTTTTTGACGGACACAACGTTGACACAAACATCAAGAAACACTCCCAGCGTAGTTCGCGTAAAACTGCAACGAGCGGCCGACGTGTGAACAACGTCTGCAAGTTCAGTTTACAGACAAAGGGCAATAACGCCGCAATTTGACTGCGCCTTGGGTAATGGAGGCTAAAGCTAGCACAGAGACTAGCGAAGCATAGCTAGCTGACTGAATTTACTTGATTTGGAGTGTCCCGACAAGAGTGGACGCTGCCCCGCTGACTCATGCGAGACGTTGTTTTCGTCTCACTACTTCTCGGCCGTCTTGCATGCAGATATATTCCCATAACCATCGCGAGCCATGTAATCCAAAATTCACAGTTGCCTTGTTTTTTTTTTGTTTTTTTTTTTTACATTCCAGCCAGCAAAATAAATAAATAATGGAGTTTTCTAACACGCATGCGCACTCTGAGCTCGAGGAGTATTGTACCCAACATGCAACGGGAGCTTTGTCACCTTCCAAGTGGACATGGGCCATGCAGTTAGAAATAATCACTGCGCTTTGGGATAAAGTCGTGATCACATAAATGACAAGCGAAAAAAATATTATTTTATAATGAATGAATATTTATCCGAATGCTTGAGACGATAAGCATTTGTTTATGAAATAGTATGTCATACAATCCCGTACATATGAAATTTTGAATGAAGATTATAAAGTTCACAAATCACCTTTCTTTTCCAACCCCACTTCCATGTTTGTTTGTGCTGCAACGGTAACCCATGTAATCTAATTCCATTAATTTCTTAACAGATGCTGTGATCCGATTGTTTATTATTAATAATGAGTGTACAAATCAATAATAATAATTAGAAAAGTAACTACATTGGAGTTGAGTCATAAAAAGTAGTCTACTGTGCAGACTAATAGTGTACTATGCTTATCATATTTATAAATAAGATTAGTGACTATGGAAATTGGGGAGTGGTTTGCACATTGACCTCACAGTGCAGAGGTACCGGGTTCAATTCCAGCTCCGGCCTTCCTGTGTGGAGTTTGCATGTTCTCCCCGTGCCTGGGTGGGTTTTCTCTGGGTACTCCGGCAAGACCATGCAAACTCCTCACAGGAAGGTCGGACCCCGGATTTTGAACACCCAACCTCAGAACTGTGTGACCATGCCACCCAAACAATAAACTGTCTTCCAAAAACAAGTGAGGTCCATCATAAGGAGTCTTGCTAGCCTTTTGTTTGAAGGTAAGTCCAAGTCTTTTATTTTCACGCTCTTCTTCTCTTAACACCCCTTATAGAGACCACTCCCTCATTGGGAATAAAGATCACAAAAGCCTGAAGAAAAAGAAGAACATGTGCAAAGCGGTCTTTCAGTATTGCAATAAAGCCCAAAAAAAAAAAAAAAAAAAAAAAGCTAAACACACACACACACACACACACACACATCTCAGGGACAGGAATATTAACAAACATTTTTGTGCCAGAAATAGCCAGAAGGCTATTTTTCATCTGCAGTCCCTAGACAGATGGTCAACCTTTAGACTAAGAATAAAATACATTACAATAACAATAATAACATTTACTAAAAGTACAGGTTTCGGTCGGTTTAATCCAAGTTGTTATTCTCGAATCTATAGAGGTTTCAAACGGTACAACAGAAGAATTTCCAAAAACTGAGGCCCTGATTGGATGGCAGTAACTGATATTTGTGATTTATTTGGCAGTGAGTAGAAAAGATGGATGTTTGTCGACTTGGCTGGTCAAACATGTCGAAAAGGTGAAAGGGGACATGTGACGGAGATGGAGGGATAGAGAAGGTATCTAATTTCTCCTGATCCTCGGACCACAGTCTGAGGTCTGCAGCTGTCCCAAACAGTCAGCTTGACACATGAGTGCTCAGCTTGGCATTTACATCGTCATAGTCGGCCATCAACTCACATGAGGACTCTGGGAATTGGAAATCGCCGAAAGCAAACTATGGACATGCAAAGACTGTGTTAGCATGAGCCAAGAAAAAGCATCGCTTGGTCAGGTGGGTTATCGGACTCTGATCCACTGAACACCCCCCCCCCCCACACACACACACACACAAATCACTGTAGTTATTGACAACAACTGAAGGACTTGGGAACGGAAACTTTCAACGGAAACTTCTGCTGTGACCTTCCACATAAAGGTATGCCTGTCCCACCTTACATTATTATTATTTTTTTTTCAATGAAAAATACAGCAATTGTCAACACATGACATATGAACATATTTTGTTGTTTTGTTGCTACAGTACTGTATATAAATTCACTGCAATTACGAAGTACGTATGTTACAAACTGAAAAGAGTGCAACAGCAACAAAAAGATAACCCCACACACACACACACACAAATCACTGTAGTTATTGACAACAACTGAAGGACTTGGGAACGGAAACTTTCAACGGAAACTTCTGCTGTGACCTTCCACATAAAGGTATGCCTGTCCCACCTTACATTATTATTATTTTTTTTTCAATGAAAAATACAGCAATTGTCAACACATGACATATGAACATATTTTGTTGTTTTGTTGCTACAGTACTGTATATAAATTCACTGCAATTACGAAGTACGTATGTTACAAACTGAAAAGAGTGCAACAGCAACAAAAAGATAATTTTTTGTCATTTTACCTGCTTTGATAACCTGGCACCCACTTTAGCTCTGATGAGATTTAATTTCAGAAGCCTGGAATAGTTTAGGTCAAGTGCACAAGTGCCGTATGAATGTATGTCTCATGGAAAAGTCATGTCCAACTTTTTTTTCTGTGATGTCATTTGTTGCTGCTTTGGAAGGTGACCTTTAGTCCTTTGAAATGTTCCTAAAAGCAAAATGGATTAACGTATGCATTACATTATAATGATTATTAGTAGCAGTTTTAACAGAAGTTTTGCTTTTGTGCTATCTGCCATTAATTGTACAAGATGTAATTATTTTGATTTAATAGAAAAAAATGAAGACATTTAGACTTCCTCTATTTGCAAGGCCAACATTTTAACTCGACACAGAAAGGTTGGAGCCAGAATCAAACCCTGCACCTCTGCCCTGTGAGGCAGACGTGCTAACCAGTCGACCACCATGCCACCCAATAATACTACTACTAATAATACTAATAATAATAACCAATGGTATATAAGATGGGGCGGCCCAGTGGTCCAGTGGTTAGCGCGTCGACCTCACAGTGCAGAGGTATCCCAGCTCCGGCCTCCCTGTGTGGAGTTTGCATGTTCTCCCCTGGGCCTGCGTGGGTTTTCTCCGGGTACTCCGGTTTCCTCCCACGTTCCAAAAACATGCACGGTAGGCTGATTGTAGACTCTAAATTGTCCGTAGGTGTGAGTGTGAGCGCGGATGGTTGTTCGTCTCTGTGTGCCCTGTGATTAGTTGGCAACCGGTTCAGGGTGTCCTCCACCGACTGCCCGGAGACAGCTGGGTTAGGCTCCAGCACCCCCCGCGACCCTTGTGAGGATAGGAAAATGAATGAATGAATGGTATATAAGATTAAATACATCTACTGTCTATCATTGTAGGTGTAGCAGTGGTGACAGAACATAATGGACCAGTGAGTATACTTCCGGGAATCTGTTTCAGTTTCAATTGCCATGGGAATAATTGAAGTATCGTTGTTTGCTTAGCTTCCATTTGGCTGTCGTTCTATTCAGAAGAATACAATTTTTTAATCTATTTAAATGTGCTGCACATGCGAGAAGGTATCGAACTCCCTTGTGATCATTGTGTGAATAATTGACAATAAATGCAGCCTTCAATTTGAAGCCCTTTCTGGGCTTTTCGGTAACACCATGTCATGAAAAAAGTGTTGTTGATTTTTTTTTTTTTTTTTGCCATGTCATGAAAAAAGTGTTGATTTTTTTTTTTTTTTTTTTTTTTAATCAGGAATCCACTTAAATCTATAAAACTGAATTTACAATTTGTGTTTAATATATAAAACAGGAATACTGGTGCTATGACATTGTTTTGTCTCATCTACCAGGGAAGATGACAAAAACTCGGTGGATATTCATGACAATCCTCCAGCTCCTGACAATGTTGTGAGGGAGGACGGAGACACGGTGAGTGACAGGGTGACAGTGCCAAGCCAACACAGTCAACATGGGCGCCCGCTTGAAAATAGCCAGGAACACGAGGCGGCATCAACTAGAAAAATGTACTGACGGAATTATTGTGCCACTTTTGAAGACCTTTTCCAAGAAGACATTCTGAAAATAACCAATAGCTCTATAAACATTCTGACTGTACCAGGTATTGGTATTGGGCCGATATCGGCCTTATTTTAAGGTATTGGGTTTCGTGGAGGCAGCCGATACCAGGCACCAATACTTAAAGGGAAAAAAACCCAAAAAAATCGGACATTGTTTAAATCGAATTTGGCCGTGGTTGGCGCTCTACCGTGTCAGTTTTACTGCATCAGCAAATCATCATCTGCGTCAGAAAGGTTTTTCTTCGCAATGTTTTGTCACCGTGTTAATTTCTAAATATTAAAAGTACTAAAATTATCATAATCTGTATCGTGAGTACTCAAAGAGTGAATACCTGTATTGGTATCGGTCTGAAAAAAGTGGTATCAAACATCCCTAATTATTATATATTGTGTGGGCTCCAGGTATACTTTATATACGAAGAAGAAGTGGAGGTGGAGGAGAAGGAACCAGAACCTCCAGAACCTGTCATCCGTGTCAACGACAAGCCCCACAAGTTCAAGGACCACTACTGCAAGAAGCCCAAGTTCTGTGACGTCTGTGCTCGAATGATAGTCCGTATGTATTGGAAAATAATGACATCTTCGCTTTTCTAACCTGAAAGCTCCAGTGTATCTCGAATGTGTTTTGTTGATCTTACAGTGAACAACAAGTTTGCTCTGAGGTGTAAAAACTGCAAGACCAACATCCACCATTCATGTCAGTCCTATGTTGAGTTCCAGAAGTGCTTTGGCAAAATAGTAAGTCTCTCTCGTCTGTGTCTTGAAATGTAACACACTGGGAATTTAAGCAGGACGATGGTGGAAAAAAATAATAATCCAAATTATTTTGAGTGAGTTTGGAATCACAATTAAATAAAAGGATTATTTGTTGACATTAGCAATTGAAAATGCTCTACGTACTAAGAAAATGCTCCACTCTAAGTACCACTCAGATGGAATAAAAAGACCTTTATTCTGCTGTTTTTACTCCTGGTATTTGTTCTTCAAATGTGACGATTAAATTTTGTCTCTGCAGCCTCCAGGCTTCAGGCGGGCGTACAGTTCCCCTCTGTACGGCAGCGACCAACCAGATCCAAGTGGGTTGTTCCTGATGTTAAATCATAAAACATCTGTGATTGCCTGTGAAGTGGCATTTTGAGAGTTGCATTTTTGTCTCCAATATTGCTCTTGGATGCACAACCTGCATAACTGCTGTCATCAACCCATCAACTATCATCAGACAATCCAAATCGGAATGACCCGGTCTTTGACACCCTAAGGGTGGGTGTCATCATGGCGAATAAAGAACGCAAAAAGAATGAAAATGACAAGAAAAATGTAAGTGACCTGTTTTATGATTATGAAATGTCTCGTTTGTCCAACACCGTCAACGCTTTCCAGTTCATAAACAAGCAGTCATACAAAGAAAACAACTTTCTTTTTCACCAAGATGCTGATGATGATGGAGGAAGAGGAAGATGACAATCAACAACCCAAAGAAAATGAGGACGGAGGAGAAGGTACAAAAAAAAAAAAAAAAAAAGAAGGTCACATCCGAGGTCTTATCAGATTCACTTTTAACCATGGAACACGGCATGGAATTGATTATACTGGCAAAACCTTCATGGAATGAGTCTGGTGTCTGGTGGTTATGCAGGGAAGCCTGAAGAGAAGAAAGAGAAAGGAGGAGAAAAAGCAGATGACAAGGTAAGCTAAAAGAGTTGCACAAACTCATTTTTTTAATTTGAAATGTTTTCGGAGTTCATCTTGGAGTTTGCATTGTTGTGGCATGGCAAGTTTACAACACACAATGCTTTTTTACCCCTTTTGCCAAAATGTATTTTTTTAATCACATCATTCAGTCGTTGGAATTATTTTGAAATTAAAAACACAATTGTATCTGTGCTCCATTGAAAACAGCAAAAAGGAACCTTTTCCCAGTCACACTACTACTTGGCTCTCTACCGCTTCAAGGCCATAGAAAAGGATGATCTGGACTTTCAGTAAGTGTGACAAAATTAGTTCATTTATATTCAACTGAGCTCTAAAATATCAGTATGCATACAAACCAAGGATATCTTGTCTGTTTTGTATTAGCCCTGGTGATCGCATCACAGTCCTAGATGACTCCAATGAAGAGTGGTGGAGGGTGAGGTCAACCTCTTAAAGTCAATCCAAGCTTCTCTCTCTCTCTCTCTCTCTCTCTGTGCAAAGGGTGGCACAACCCATCATTAGGTTCAGGGGGCAATTACTTTTTCACATATGGGACAGGTAGGTTTTTATTAAAAAATTTTTTTGGTATGCCTTCATAAATTAAATTGGCATTTAGAAACTGCATTTTGTATTTCCTTGCATTGTCTGTGTGTGATATTAAAGTGGGTTTGATTAACTGATATATAATACTTTTTCACAGTGTTCTAAGTATTGTATCGACAATGACTGAGTGGCTATTGATGATGACAAAATATGCAAACAGGAAGAAACAAACACAATGAAATAACCCTGAACAGAATTGTCTGTAGAAAATGAGTGACTTCATGGAATGAAATGCTCTTCAATTTTACAGGGAAAGATGGGAGAGAAAAGCGGCTATTTCCCCACCAACTACCTCATCAAAGTGCGTGCATCAGAGAGGGTTTACAAGGTCACACGCTCTTTTGTTGGGAACAGAGAGATGGGACAAATCACACTGAAGAAAGACCAGGTAAGAAAACACAAATTTAGCATGCTACGGCGTTGTTCGCCTGTCATAATGGCAAATATCTACATTGGTATGTGGCTAAAGGTGCACCGCAAGAGAGTGTGTTGCAAGTGCTTCTCATCACCAGGCCGTGGCGTTGTTGCTCTACCTCTTTCAGATTGTAGTGAAAAAAGGTGACGAGAAAGGTGGCTACTTGAAGGTCAGCACTGGACGCAAGCTGGGCTACTTCCCCTTTAATCTGCTGCAGGAGATCACTGTGATATAAGAAGGAAAAAAAAAAAAGATACATCAAAACACTTGTGTGCAAATGACAAAGTCAAAGAGTCAATGTTTTTATTCTGGCAGGTGACCTACAGCATTATGTATATTTTAAATATCAGAAAAGAGTGAGTAGCCATTTATTTGTCTTATTTTAGATAGTGTTGCACCAATACCGATACCAATACTAGTATCAGGAGGGGCCCTGATGCGACATTAAAACGCTGTCATCAGTGTTTGACAGTACTAACAAATTTATATGTAGAAAGATTGAAGTTGGTTGAACGGAAAGACGACTGGAAAACGCTGATTCCTCTGATAAATTTTCAAAATCAGACTGGTCAAATCAAGCCAGTTTTGGAGTCTTTTACAATCACTACCAGTATCGTAAAATAAAATTTCGCATCTCGAGTTGACCAATGAGAGCAACCATCAACAGCATCGGTGTTCACCATAGTTCGGAACACATAACGGAATTAGCAACTATCTTGCCTCTGTTATCACACTTGACCGCCTGCCCTCAGGCTGCACACAGCATACAAATGTGACGTCACACGGTAGGGGTCTATTTGAATCACACAATATAATATTTTAGATGTCCAAATGTTGCACCTTGCTTTATTACAAATGCACATTCATGAGAATATCTGGCCCAAGTTTCACTCTAACCAATAAGAAGAGCGATGGAAATAGGCTGTTGATTCAACACAAGTACTGTATTCTGTTAATATCTGACTGCAGATACTTCCTAAGGGATGATTTAACTATGAACTATGAATGAGTTTACATCCACGTGAGGATGCAGTTTGTTGGAATTACTGTACATGAAAAAAAAAAGTTCTTATATTTTGTTTTTTTCAAACGGTGTGATATTGGTACGGTATCGACTTAGGCCGATACTGCACTAGTATTGGAATCGGTATCATGGGCAAACAATGGCATTGGAACAACACTAATTTTAGATGTGGATGGGGGCTTTGATTTTCTAGTGTGGTCAATGTAATGTTTTCATGAACAGGGGCAGCAGACACAGTTAAACACGGCAAGCATCCATGCATTTTCTACACCCGCCCTACCATTGACCTGTGGTCAGGGTAGGCAAGTGAGGCAGTGCCGCTCCCTGCATGTGAAGAGAAAAAAAAATGATTACATATATTTTAGTTCTGTGGTCCATGCTTTTTACATTGATTTTCTTTTCAATCTAATAATTATGAATGATTTCATAATTAAAGCAGATGAATTTGCATATTTCCTGTTCAAATGCATGGGAAGAGCAGCTGGGAAAATCATCGGAATCATAGCTCCCTTCGCGCCTCCAGCAAGTAACACACGCGTCAATTAATCCAGCAGTTACTGGCACGTGAGCTCACACGAGAGACATTGGTGTTTCTGATTACATCGCCAATAAAATGCCGTGACATACTATTTCAACCTTACAATGACTTTGTTCTAATTATTGTCTGACTTTATAGGATTGCTGCATCAGCAAATGAAACCAAAGGCATTCATTTGGTGGGGTTGATGCTTGACACATTTGTATCAGTTACTCAAATATTAAGCGAGACTTGTGTAGTTTGTTCACGCGATGGCTTTTCCGCATTCTCACCGACGGATTTGTCATAACATTAGCTGACTTGTCAGTCTAATTTTTTACAAATCCTCTTATATGGATGAATCCACTTTATCAGGCTTACGGTGGTTTAAATGTGCAAGGACAGTGAGTGGCTGCCGGAGCAGAGCACACCAGAGACGTGTGTGTATGTGGGGGGGTATTGGAGGTTCAGTCTGTCACTGCAGAACGTCCTCACTTAGTCTTGAGGCTTTAACTGAGTAAAAGCCACCTTCTTGAGTCAAGCTTGCTCTCCGAGTGGATCTTTGGTTGTACAAGATGGTGTCCGTGGGTTTGAAGTTGACCATCACCTGGCTGTGGCTTCTCCCTTCAGCGGTGAGTGAACAACCTTGACTCTTATACGTCAGAGTTTAAAACAATATTGTATGCAATATTTTTTTGCAAGCTGTGATTGGCATTTATGAAATAATTATTCCTGGAATGGGCTCTGATTTAAGTCTTGTGATGGAATTCCTCTCAGGTTACATTGAGGGACGAACCTTAAGTAGACTTCTTACCTGGAAAACGACACTTGAACAGTCTGGAGCAGCATTTTTGTGTCACTACTGTTTTGCAAATTCACAAGTGGTTAAAAAAAAAATAACTATCTGATGCAGATAGTTTACTTCGAGCAAAAGATTTACCGGTATATAATCACAAATGCTTCTAGTTTTTTTTTTTTCATCGTTTATGTCAGAGCCTACCTACTGTTGCCATCTGAAAAACGATGTGGCTCTGGGGCTAGATTTGCACTGCAAGTGGCACATTTAATATTATTTGTTGTCAAGTAGCATAAGTGGGGTATGCATCACGGCAGCAGAAATACTTTTAGGGAAAAAAAAAAAAATATGGTCTTGGGCACCTTCAGATCCAAGTCAGGCCTCCAGAAAATGCATATAAGAATGTGATTCACGCTGACAAGTATCGCGTAAACATACAGATTGGGTTTATACCCGTCAATGCAAGCTGGACTCCATCAAAATATGCCGATTTGTGACATACAAAATATAAATTGTACACCCTGCGTCTACATATAAGACATTTTTTAAATTAGTGTGAAAATTTTGTTCAGGGACACGTAAAGCCATCTCTGATTAAAAACTACTGTTGATCAGTGTCATTAAAAGTAATTTGAGCAAATGTATTATTTTAGAAGTGTGCCTCGAAGTGTTAGCCCTTCACATTAATCAGAACCCAAACAGGAGCTCTCACTTCAAAAATGTCGGAGAACCCTGTTTTGGAATACTGTCATATGCCAAATTTGACAAGTGAGCTCTTATATATGCTGCCTGGCAATCAATGGTCGTACAAACATGGTTGCTTGAGACAAAACTTTTCAAGCCACTGACAAAATAATATCCAAAGTAATTACCGGTATACATCTCAGGCCTTCTTTAGGTATTCATCCCCCATCCCCTCCTAGTGTTGGGCTGACTCCGAAAAACTCTCACGCCGAAAAACCTTGCGCTGGTATGGCGTCACAGATCCACTGACATGGTTGTCACATTGTACACTCTAATTGGGCTCGGTGAGAGCAGCCCATGTCGCGGCAGCACCTGCCTGTGACACAGCATGCAACAGCGGATGTGAATTTATAACGTGGACAAGGTGGCTGGAGGTGATGCCGTTTAATGACATCCCGCTTGAGACATGTTGATTCCAAAAATATCGAGGAGAATGCAAACCTCCGTTGGCTGTGGGCAAGTTTTCACTGAAAAAGTTTTGCTTCGTTGCTTCCATCCATGCATTAAAAAGTTATACCTGTCTCTCACACCGGAGTCAAACTTTTACTTGCAAATAATTTTTAATGAGAGCAACTCCAGAATGAGAAGTGGATTTCGCGCAATTCATTTGGCAGCCTACTCATCATTCTGTGTTTTGTCAGCATTGCTATTTTAGGTTAAAAAAAAAAAAGTATGCTTTTTCCACCAGTACACAATACAGTATTGGTAAATAAGGGGAAACAGTAATCACTCTTCAATTTTATTCATATTTGTATATTACAATAGATACAAAAGAGATGGCTTTTTTTATCAGTAGCCCTCATGTTGAAAAAGTGTTAGCGCCGCTGTCACTTTCTTTTGTGACAAGTAACTGTTCATTCATGTTTTGTTCCTCAAAGGGCCAAGAAACAACCAAAGCCTCCGACTTGCCAAGCCAACAATGGAGAGCAGCTGAAGTAGAAAGAGGTGCCGTTGTTGGAGCAGCGTTGAAGGTGAAGCACATCTCCAAGGACTTACAGATCATCTCCACCAAATACAAAACCCCCGCATATGGATCTCTTGGTCCGTACGGCTGGTCACAGAACTTTTCTCAAGTTCTCGACCAACATCTTTACAATCCTCAGTCCAAACCTCACCCAAAGGTCTCTCCGAAATCCAAGAAGATTTTGGGCTGGGGGGACTTTTACTTCAATGTGAGAACATTAAAGTTCAGTCTTCTAGTGACCGGGAAAATCGTGGACCACATCAACGGCACGTTCAGTGTCTACTTCCGCCACAACTCTTCTCATTTAGGGAACATATCGGTCAGTATTGTTCCACCTTCGAAAGCTGTTGGGCTGGAGGTTCTGGATCCAGGACTGCCAAGTATTCAGACCAGGAATTCGGTACTGTTACCAGATCTGGCTTCCCCCTTGCAATCCACAAGCTCCGCCTCTCCAGACAAGCACAAGCAGCAGCAGCAGGACTTAATGGTGACGACTGAACTCAACTGCCGCATCGAGTACCAGAGAACAAACCGGTCCAAGAAGACCAAGCCCTGTATGTATGACCCGGGTCAGACGTGCTACTCCGAAAACACTCAGTCCCAGGCAGCATGGATCTGTGCTAAACCTTTTAAGGTGATATGCATCTTCATCGCCTTCACTGGTACTGACTACAGACTGGTGCAGAAAGTTTGCCCGGATCGCAACTTTCAGGCAGACCAGAACCATCAGCACTTTGGATGACTGGTTCAAACTGAAGAATTAAACTGTTCTTCAGTTTTTAAATTGGTTGAATGGACAGTGTAATGATCCATTCCACTGAATTATTGTAATTTGTGTCTCCTAAAAAATAAAATGTATGATTGTGCAATAACATCAACTGTATTTATTTTTAACAAAACAAAGTGTCCTGCACATTGATCTGATTGCATTTGAATACAATACAGAAGATTCATTTTAGCAACATTTACCACTCTGAAAATTTTGGAATAGTCCACTAGTCACATGATCCTCTGGAAGTAGCATCGTTCAGATGCTCTGCAGGCCATGAGAAGGCTAAAAGTAAGTTCACTCATTTAGTTTCCTTATGGTTACGATATTTTAACGACCACTGGGGCAGTTCAAGTCTCAGCACACAACGTGTGTGTCAACAAGGTATTTCATGTATCTCTGTATTCGATACACTAAAAAGTGCCTCTGATTACCTTCAGTCCTGTTATCAAACGTAGGAGTTTCAATATAATAAACAATTACATATGCAAATAAGGGCGGCTCGGTGGGCAGAGAACATATATTAGCAAGATGGATCGACGGGAGCGGGATTTGAAACACACGCTAAATTAGCTTGACTATCACGATGGCTTGTTTTCCACTCTTCCGGCAGCGTTTCCATGCTCCATACGGTGCAGCCACGAAAAGAGTCCAAGTGTAGACTCCCTAAAGCTTGGCACGTCTTCTCTTAGTAAGTAAGCTGCGTAGGGGCGACAAAAAAAAACGAATGAAAATGACAAAAACAAAGACAATACTCAGGAGCACGCTACCACTCGTCGGCGCCATCTTGGTAAATCGCTGACATAGATCCACCTTCCAGTTACATCTGCTCATACAACCCAAACACACCTGCTGTAAATTGAGACGACTAGAAAATCAAACACAATTAAATACGGTGTAAATATTCAATAGAAATATTGTGTCTGCCTAGGTTAGCTTTATTTAAATGAATGAGAAAGGAAAAGCTATATAATGTTTACGAGTTGTATGATGCATTATTGTTCTATCTTGTCGCCTGGAGAGCTATTTTTGTCCAATTTGTGCGTCTGTACATGTGGGTTGTTTCAAGTGTGTAAAAAAAAATGGATCCTTTATAAACATTAAACTGCACAATTGATTTCAGTGAAACGTTGTGACGGTATGGAACATTTACCAATGAAGAACTAATTAAATAGCCATAGAAATCTTGGTTTGGGTCGGTCCCGTCATTTTACATCTCTATCACACATTAGGAAGCATCAGTGAGTTTATCTCGGTGTGTGTTTGATAGCTGTGATTATCTCAGGTCAGCAAAAGGGGAAGCCAGCGCTGCAGACTATTTTGCTTTGACGGTTGACTGTACAGCCTGCTGCGCTTTACGTAAGACGTAATACACCAAAGGCTTAGGAAACATAATGACGCCAAAAGATGAAAGGAGACACACTTCAATTATGCTGCAACAATAATTTCGTGTGTTTGGACAAAGCAACACACAACTAGAAGCTGACTGACAAACAAGCTCTAACATATTAACCATGACAAATTTTCACTATCTTCCATAAGCATGTCAATGAAAAAAAAAACACATTTAGGCTTGAGCTGCCTTTTATTCAGTGAATTGTTTAGAACTTCAAAAGGTCCATTAGTTCCACTCCCCTTGTTTCCAACCCCCTGGGTGAAAGTGTATTATGCGGTGTGATGAAAGTGTTTTTGCACAGGCTCGCTTGCCATGTTTACCAAAGACGCAAGCTGAGCAATCACGCACAAACAACAAAAAGAGGCAAATCGTTTTTAGTTGAGAAAAACATTGGCGGCAAAATGAAAAGTTGCACTATATTCTGCTTAGCAATCGTCCTTTCAATTTTCATTTGGTAATCAAAAAAGTTACTGATTATGCTGTAATTATAATCATAGTAATAAAAAAAAGTGATTGATTTTCCTCAATTACATTTTTAGGCTGAGATCAACGATATTAAATGAAAAATAAGACACAGAACTGAGTTGTTCCGGTTTACATGCCCCATGCAGCCGTTTGGTAGCAAGTGTCAGTAACGATTACATTAAAACGTTTGCTTTCTTGCTGCCGCAATAATTCAGGACCACGATCGCCATCTCGCAAAAGATCCATCAGTCAGCTTCTGCCTTGAACTGACTCGAAGCGGCACACTGACATGTCAAGTGGTTTCATGCACGATGGTACTTGACCGCAACTTTTTTATTTTTATTTAACTTTTTTTAATTGCCTCACATTGGGCAATACCTGTAGAGTTTTATGTCACTCGGGCAACTTTTGAGGCATGAGACATCTCTGGAAAGTTGGATGCAGCAGAGGAAGCGCAGTGCCAGAAAGGATGAACACAAGTGTCAAAACTGACTGAGAGGTTGAGATTTTTTTTTTGTTTTTTTATTTCCTTTTCCACAGTTCCACCACACCATCTGTCTCGCGATTGAGATTTGACACATGGTTTCACTCTGAGTGCGTGTCGTGATTTTGTTTTTGTTTAGATTACATTTGATTTTGTTCCATAGTCCAGTGTCCTCGTGTGCTTTTGTCTTCCTCGTTTGGTTTTGTTCCCGACAGAACAATGAAATACTTTTCCACTATAGATAGTCGTTAATCTGTGAATCCACTGTGACTATTTTTGGTGGTGTGCAGCATTATTTTTTCCCCCCCAATTTCAAATATGTACCTTGGCTAAATTAAATTTGGGAAATACTGATTTAGAGGATGCTGGTATGGCTGAGTTCCTCCCAGTATTACTGCAGGAAGGACTGGAGTTTGCCTTTGCCATCCAACAAGAACAGCTGGAAACACCCTCACTCTGCAGCAGAATTCAAACTCTGCACTTCAAATGTGCTGCAGGTTGCTTCTGTAGAATCTTTCAACAATAGCCAGCACTTTTGGGATGTTTTTTTTTTAAAGCTGTGGGAGCCTTTTCTGTGTCTTTGTGGCTCACTGCCACTGTCCCAGCCTTGGTGCAGAACAGTCATCTAGCTACTTTGGTTAGTCACACCATCATGCAACCAGACTGCTTTCAGATGAACTCGAGCGCCAACTTCCTGACAGCTGAAGGAGGCAGGTTTTTCGTTATGAAGACTGTCTTTGCATGCTGTGGAGGCCTGGCTGTGAAGGCTACTAAACAAAAAAATGGATGCTTAACCTTATTTCCTTTGAGTACTACTTTTGGACAACAATCGTGGGTTCAATCAAACAAGTGGGTACCGCTCATATCAATTTTAAACATCTAAAATAATTTTTGAAATGTGAGAAAACACTCATGATGGGAGGGAAAATCATCTTCACTCTAACTCCAATCTACGAATTTCTTTGAAGGCTCTTTTGGTGTGAATGAATGTATGAGAGCACATTGCACTTAACAGTGGCATTACCAATGATATAATAGATTAGAAGCAGATAAAAAAGTAGGTCATCATCAATTTCCCCGCAGAACTTGACAGCTCTGAGAACTCAAATTACAGTAGTGCTTTCACTACAATCCCGTGGCATCAGTGCCACCAGTAGGCGGAGCTATCCGCCAAGACCTTCCCCTGTGGAGAGGCTACAGTCAACGAACTCACTGACCAGATGGCTGCAGGGCGCCTCAGATTGCTCCATGGGAACATATTCAACCATAAATCAGAAAACAATGCTACTGTGTAGTCTTTTGCTACGCAAATTCTCCCATCGATTTTACTGTGTCATTTACGTACCTTCATAAAGTGTACACACGCTGGTTGGAGTGACTTTGAAATGAAGGCGTTCAAATGTCGTAGTGCGTGTATTCACCCGGAGACTTCAGCATGTTTTCCACACTCAGGAAGCTGTACTAAGGTTTCGTGCCTCTTGAAGGCGAAACATCATATTGCACGTTTTAATTAAATGAACTGCTTCCGTGCAGGTGTGAAATCCATGGAAGTGAAGCACCCGCGTGTGGGGCGAGGCATGTTGTTTGTTACCAGCTCACTTGCTCTTCTACAATTGAAGACACACATTCAATCATGAGCACTGTGCTCTAATTAATTAAAGGGAAAGTGTGTAACGTTTTTTTCACTGTTCATTATTTCAAAAACCCACTATTATTTTCAATAATATGCCAAAAAAAAAAAGTTCTATCACATCAATGGTTCTTTTTTTTAAGGATACAGGAGGCTGCCATGTTTTGCCACCAACTTTCTGCTACGGATACTGAAAGGAGACAAACTTGGCGAATGTAGTTCCTCAGCATGACAATTACAGTATGTGTAAAATATAAAAATTTAGGCGCTTACTGTGTCACTTAAGGGACTCACTCCTAGAAGTCGTTTGGGGTGACATTTTGCTTGCACCGAGGCTGAAAGAAGTGGTGCTGGGCATTTTGATGCGCTTTAAAAATAGGTCATTGAATTCCTTTAGCTCACCACTAGAGAACACTAAATTAGACACAATGTACCTTTAAATTACCCGAATGTATTGTAAATATAGAACGCATACAGTATATACAGTACATGCTCCTTCAAAGTAGCCTGTTCGATGAGCCTATATGTCACTGGCCATGGACTCAGACTCAAAATTTGTGTTTGCTATTTGTATTCACATGAATGAACAGGGACGAAATGACCTCAAATGAGTTGCTAATTGCACTTTACCCAAAAAACACTTCATAGTCCAACAAATGAAAAATCACATTTGATGAAACTAGTAAATGGTAATTGCAGTTCACCTATGGAGCACTTTGGTGTCTAAAGTGCTTTATAAAGCCTCATTCATTCACATTAGAATATGTATGTATTGAACCAGAATGTACACTCACGGATTGACGCAGCAGCGTTAACATATGGAAAGGTTTTCTGTTTTAGTTTAAAACAGACAACTTCAATTTCCATTCGTGGCAAATCCAAGTCGAGCAAGTGAAAACCCTCCCACATTTTCGCTTAAGCCACAGGTGCTTCTACTCGATGGGTCTGCTGGTATGACGGCATGAGAGGCCAGCAGTCAAGTTACAAAACCAAAGCCTTTGATACAGTCCCTAACTGGGCTGTATTGACTGAGTTTGTGAACTTAATGCTCATCCATCTACCCATGAACTGCTTTATCCTCAGGAGGCTCATTGGGGGAGCATGCAAACCCCACACCGGAAGGCCGGGGCCCAAAATCGAACCCATGACCTCTGCACTGTTGGGCGGACATGCTAACGAGTCATCCACCATGCCGGCCTTAATCCTCATTAGCTGGCCAAATATTCCCATAAAACACGCAAGTGCTTCCAGGTGCTCAAATGTAGCACACTCCCACGCATGTGCACTCCCCACACACATTTATGTACATTTTCAAGTAGTATTCATCCTTCGCCGCCCACTCTGTTAAAGTGGGTTGTATTGTTTGCTTTCCAAAAGCAGCACAAGTGTAAGTACCTTTAGGTTTTGGACTTTTTGTCGCTAAGCCCCTTTTCAAATTCTTGAGGGTGCCATGAAGGCTTTGTTGCCGGCTCTGGAAACTAAACCCCACTGCTTATATCGCAGCACTTGAAATTTTTAAACATTCGTTGTTTTTTTTTAGCATGACAATATCAATGTACATCTGTGCTGTGTTTGTGAATTGATGGCAAAGTGTGCCTTGAAAATGCAAAAAAGAAGGAGGCAGGGATCTTTGTAGATGATCAACACAGAACCAGCATGTTACACTGCTGGCATTTCCTGTGGTCATTTCCTTTCAAAGAAATAACATTAGGGAACAGTTCAAAGAAAAAAAAAACAGATATAAGATAACTGGAATTACAGCATCACACTAGGAAGAAAATAAATAAGAAAGTTTCACGACACCATATTTGCTTACTTAAGCCCTCAGCTGGTGTTTTATTCCTTGTAAACGGAAAGAAAAACGGTTTTATTCGATCTTGCCGGCCATTTTATGTAACGTTTGTTGTCATTGCTGCACCACCACCCCTTTGAAAGGACATTGGTTTGACTGTAGATTGATGATAGACTGTAAATTTCCCCAGTGTGGGACAAATAAAGGATATCTTGTTTCTTGCACCGCTGTTGTCTTTTCAGAACATGCAGGACTCAAGGTTGTTTGAGGTTAACGAAGACTAATGAAAGAACTAAAACTGAATTTGATTTTTTTTTTCGTTATTGAAATAAGATAAAAATGAAAGTGCTTTAAAAAAGACTAACACCACACACACACACATATATGTATATATATCTATATATATAGATATATATATATATATATGGCATAGCATTAAAAAATAAATCTACTCAAAGCTAAAAAACCCACTAAGAATTCATTAAAACTATCAGAATTAAAAGAAAAAAACTAAACTCCAAACTAAATGAAAATTAACTAAAATTGAAACTATTATTACCCTGGTACTAGGACTGCAATTCCTTTTTTTTCTTCCTTTTCTTCAAGGAGCTATCACTTCAAATCTTTTTCACAAAACCTTTGGTGAAATTTTGAAACATTTCTTTAACATAATAATGAGTTTTTAAAATATCTCAATGAAAGAAACGCAAAACCTCAAGTCCACTGTATGCTGCTGCTGCCTAGTGGAGCATTAAATAATTATTTTGCCCCCAAAATGAATGGACCTTTGTTCCACGCCTCATTGCTTCGCATTCGAGCTCAGCCTTTCCAGTTTTCCCTCCCAGTGGAATTTGTCACATCCACAGAGGCTGACCAGCTGAAGCACGGATCAAAGGTCGGGGGAGCGTTCAGGCCGATCTTTGGCAAACACACATAAACAGACGCAAGGATGCACGTCCTCAGAGATGCACAAGCAACATTACAAGAAAAATAGTGTCTCATCCCGCGTCGCATCCGCGCCTGCTTCTCACGACCTGACTGCTGCTTTGACGCGGCATGTGGGCGTCCCTCAGGGAAGACTCCTATACCCGCAGACATTCTTCATGCGTAAGCTTATTTACCTCACTTCAACTCCACTTGGGCTAAAAGGAAATACTTTTCATTCAGATTACTCACATTGTTGTTGTTGTTCTTTGGGAGGGGGGGCACAAATGTGAGAAATTAGCCAGAGAAGACAATTAATCCTTTATACGGCAGTATTGTTATTTTACACACATTTTTCAAAGGTAAACATGAGATAGTAAGAACCAAAATTTGAGAGTGAATGATTTTATTTCAGATTAATTGCATACTGTTTTAATATTCAATTTGGAGGCATTAAAGTACTGCTTAAATTATAAACTGTTTATGAAGATGGGCACAATGGTAGCGTAATTGCGACTGTGTCAGCCTCACGCATCTGTGTGAGTGTGTGTGCCAAGTTGTTCCAATGTATCAACAGCACTGTGCAGGGGGACTGCTGCATCTCTTTTTCTGATCAAAAGAAATTTGAATAACAAGCGTGCTGTGCTGTACACACACCACTCTGGGTGGTAAACACAGACACACACACACACACACACACACACACACACACACACACACACACACACACACACACACACACACACACACACACACATGCATGCACACACACGCATGTACACGCACACACACACACACACACACACACACACACACACACACACACACACACACACACACAGAGTTAACAGATGGACCTATAGCGTATCGTGGAAAAAGATTCTTATCTGACACCAATCATTGACTCCAGTCAAATTCAGTTGGGATCGAGTGCAGCTCACACAACTGCGTGCAACAGAAAATGGATGGTTTGTACGTCGCTTCTATCAATGACAGCCTATTTAAATATTCAACTAATAACTCTGCGGCTGTTTTCATGAAATTGCTAATCAAATGAATCTGTGAGTTTTGTAATACACACATGAAACAACCTAGCATGTTGTTGCATGCTTCCATCTCACACTCATGCCGAGTATGGCTTTCATCACCGCGGCAACTCAGGGCAGAATTGAAAAATGGCTCGCTCGCGGTCATATTTTCAGAAACACTGAAGTCACATACTGTCACAAAGATGTACTCGGTTGTGTAGTTTGACACTTATTGAGTGGATAGGCACTACAGAGACCCAACTCTTTGTATACTGTTCAAGCAATTCAGAAATCATTTTATTTCTATAATATGTCCCCTTTATATATAAATCTGAAAGCTAAATTTAATAAAAAGTGAGTAAAATAAAAGAGGATTTTTTTTAGATATTTTTATTTCTTCTCTAATAACAAAATAACAGTTCTGAAACATTTGAAAAGGAATTAAATGTGAAGTGGTTACAGTATGTGCATGTGAGTGTTTGGATTGCCTGGGCGTGGAGGAAAGAATTCAGAATTCAGGTCCGTCCTTCTTCAGATTTTTATAGTCAGTATTGATGGTCACAAACTACGGCAGAAAAGAGGAGTTTCACAGGTTTGTTAGCGTTGTCTTGATACAGTGTGTGTGTGTGGTTGCTTTTTTTACCTTGTACTGGTATGTGGGGTCAAGTTTATTCCAGGGCTCAGGGTTATTGGTTTTATCCCAGCTAAAACAAACATAGATACTGTCAAATGTTCATCTTTAATTTGACAGTCTTTCAAAGAATTGAGCTACATGCCAATCAATGAACTCATCAATCAGGAATTGGAGTAGGCCGCTTATTTCTCATTTCTTCATCTAAACAACACGTTCTTTTTACACAATTCACTGACGCCATGCTGCGTAAACCAGGTCAGGGTCCTTACGTGACATGAGGTCCTTTGGCCAGTCGGACCAGGTATAGACTAGCACCGCCCATTCCCAAGCAGATGAAGAAAAATTGGGGGATTAGCTGAGGGAGATTGACAACATCGAGAAAACATGTCATGAATCTTCTCTCTGTGAAGGGCACATACTAATGCTCGATTATCATTATTATTATTAGCATCACTATGACTATTATCAATAAACATAATCCTCTTCATCTAATCATCATCATAATGAAAAAAATATATCATATGTACAGTGCTAACAATTGTATTAGAGCTGTGCCAAATATTTTGGCTATACCCCAACTGGTTACATGAGACAGTCAAAATTGTGCAAGCATGTGTAAAAGCAAAATATTACATTGAGATACAGTATATATATATATATATATATATATATACTTTTTTTTTCCAGAAATGAATGAAATTACTCACACCAGGGTGCTTCTTGGCATGCTCTACTGCTGTCCGAAACATCATTGCACTGCACTACTTTCAAATAAAAGGGGACTTGAGTCAGCTCCTTGCGTTTGCTCCGTCCCTGTTAGTCCGTTAGTTAGGTCTCATCTAGACCTGTTGCACGGAACAAGGAGGTAAGGGGAGGGAGGAGGAGGAGTGGGAGGAGAAACAGGTCCTTTTCTATCTGATTACAGCTGGCTCAGATCTCTCGTTGGTGCCATTAATTTTTTTTCTGTTCAAAGTTTTCATAACTCTTGTTCACAAATATTATTTGATTTGAATTCTTATCGAATGTGGATGCTGTGTAGTCGCGGAAGCTCCTGTAGCGAGTCAAAAATCTTTGCGCCCTTGCTTCATTGACTTCAGGGCCCTTTGGGAGCAAACTGGAGGAAATGGGAAAGTGCACCAACAACGGTGCCGACGTAGACCCTCTCACTCACAACGTATCAGTTACAGAGACAGCACAGGAAGATGTGAAGTCTCACGAGAACTGCAACTGAACAGAGAGCTGAAAAAACAAATAAAAAGGGAGGCAGGAATGAAGCTCCAGCAGCTTAAAAATGTCAAATAAAAATCAAACAACTTATACAAAACTGGAAAAGAGCTTCACTCGGTACTCAAAAGAACAAAGATATTGAAGATATACTGACATAGCATTTATTTTCTCCACTACAACAGTAATCAAATAATCAACACACACGCACACACACATGAAATCACACTCACAGTTAAGTGCTCGTAACCTCCACAAGTGATTCTACCAAAGTATTCCAATCAAGGTCAAATTATTTGAAGTGGTCTTCATTACTAAGGTAATCCAAAACAATTCAGGAGTGCACCCAACATCTTACGCATCTAATTAGGACTAATCAGAAAGAAAACAATGTATTGTGTTTGTTGCGATGTTTTTGGAACACTGTCAATCGGAGTTGCTGCAAGAACAAACAGAAATAGCCATCCGTCTTTTCACGCTTCATGTGAACATAAGCCTGTCCATCCACAAACAAAGAAGGGAGCACACCCTTCAAATAAAAAACAAAATAATTGATCGAGGGCCCAACTGATATGCTTGTTTTTCTCCATATTCCGATGTTTGGAAGATAAAATTGGCTAACCGATTAATCGGCCAATTAATTAAATATATATATATATACAAGGAATAAAATGCCTTCTTTTCTGGTCCCTTAATGCATATAGCAATAAAGATATGAATTACAATTCAAATATCTTTTCTTGCTATCTTGGTCAATAATAAATGGTCCTATAGTAACGGTAACGGAAAGAAAAGTTCACAAAAATTGTCTTAAATTGGAGGGGGGGGGGGATTAGCCCAATTATAAAAGAGCTAGCTTCAATTCAATAGTAACTTCAATTCTAATACAACAAGAACAAGAACGGAGAAACAAGATCGTGAGCGTCGCGAGAATTGTACTTGGTATGAGTCGTGAGCAAGGCAAATAATCAGACAGCAAGTGACCAAGTGTCAGTCCTTAATTGGTCCACTGATGATTCGCGAAGGGTGCACCGCTGGAGGGAACGCCCTCCACTCCAGCAGAAAGAGATGAAAACCATGACACCTTGCTCCTGAGCTCCACGCGTCTTTTTGATCTTTCTGATCTGGCTCCCGGTCAGCTAACTGAAAATGACATCGCAGTTGCTCAGTCACGAACAATCACGGCTCACCTGTTTTCTGAGTTTGGCCGTGTGACATTTGCAAGCTGAGCTGTGATTGGTCGTTAACCGAGCCATGGTTAACTGATGTCATTTTCAGTCAACAGCAAGTGGCAAAATGGCAGCCCCCCCGGAGATGGATAAAAATGGGTGAATTTTGCTGCTCAATTCCTATTCCACAAACACAATGTTAATCAAAACATCGGGTTTAGACTAGTGGGGGCACGTAGAACAAATTATTGTAAAGTATTGTTTTGGGCTGACTTCCCCTTTAAATACAAAAGAATATTGGAGAGTCTGCATGCATGGTTATACAGTTACATTGGATTTACAGTAGTTGTCAATGTAGAAATTGTTTTGTGTACATGAACAGACACCGCTGTCTCGTTGTGCTTGCATCATTGCGGTCAGCAACCAGGTAGTCTATGTCTAGTGCTACTAGTTGTTGTGAATGTTTGCCAGCGTTCCTGTTGTTGAACTCTTGTTCTGTTTTCCTAAAGAGTGCCTGATGTGACCGCAGCTCACCATTAATCCTCCTAAGTGACATAAAGAGATCCCCGTTTAAAAATAAACACAACCTGCATGATGTAGCAGAAAGCCTTGCGCTGAAGACCTTGTAATGCTGACACGTATTAGTCACAGCAGTTCATCAGACTTAAAAAAAAAAAAAAAAAATTTAAAAGAGGCGGGGGGCTAAAGGGGAATTATAATACAAAAGGGAGTCCAAACTAACACTCCATCTGAGGGAGGAAAAAAAACAAAAGTACAATTTTGCAATGTCATCAACTTGCACCAGCGGTTTTCTGTGACAAATGATCATGCCATGAAGGTTTGTAGGCACAGAAATAAATACTTGCACATAAATATTGCTTTGTTTTTCTATTTTTAATCAACCTTGTTAAATTTGTGCCAAACATCCTGCAGTCACAACTCACAAGACTGGTTTGGCTACGATTAGCCTCCCTGTGCCCCTGCTGAGTGTGCGCGTGCGAGTGCACGTGTGCGTGTGTGTGGTTTGAGGAGAAACAGTTACAGGCTGGCAGAGGGTTTGAAGCTTGAACGGTGGCAGTTTCACACTCCTTAACACTATTAGACTGCAGATGTCTGCCGAGTTGACAACATGCACTGGCTGTGTCAAGCAAATACACCTGCAATAAATACCCCACAATAATGCACGCGCACACACACACTCAGTTAACTCTTTACACGAAACCGATGTGTAATCGTGACCTGTAGATTTATAATAATAGCATACCAAGATAGGATACTTTTCATTGCACTGTAACGTCATAAAATGAATCGCCCGCCCTTATTAATTGCTGGGTGTGTCATCCATGACCGAAAGATAAACACCTTCCTCAAATTGAAGCCCCCATCTTCAAGGATGAAAGAAAAAAAAGAGGTTTAACTGGAGTGATTTCACTTCGTGCTATTGGTCACAAAAGGGTTAACTGATGAGCCCATCAGAATTAGGATGGAGTATACCAGATTCATTATGGATTGAGACTTATCAGATGTTGTAAATAGTCAATGTTTCCTGCACATGGTTAAACATGAGTTTAGGTTATGTGTAGACATGTGTTTTACAACATGTAGTGTAGACTCTATGCGACTTATTGGTTCTCACCAGTCTGTCTCCTGCACTTCTCCAAACATTTAGTTTTTAACTCCACCCTCTTGATATCCAGTAAACCACCACATATACACAGAAGAAAAAAAAGCTTCGCCATCGTTTTGTGGCATTGATAAGCAATTATTGACTTTATTGGGGGGGGGGGGGGGGGTGTAAATTACTCACAGACGTTTGCTATTAGCAGCCGAGCTTGGTCTCAGTCTCCTGTGAATAGCAGGGCTAACATTACAAATATTGACACTGCCACGATTTAATTTTCTTTGCTGAATAGCTGACATACGGTGACGCATGTGGTGGCCATTTTTAATTTCTTGCCCTGTCAAGAACAATGCAGCTTTTGTGTGATCCCGCGCACAAATGCATAAGCAGTCCCAGTTACCAATGTCACTTTAGCATGAAACCATGGGAACATCTGAAGTCAAAGAAGAGGAAGTCGGAGAGGACGTAACCATTCTGACCGGTCCGGAAGCTTCCGTCGGCAAGGTAACAGAGGGCTCGGCCTGCCGAGCGGGAAGCGTCTTGTTGATCTTGATGGGGACGAAGACGTTGGAGGCGCAGTGCTCACTGAGGTACTCGCCTCCCTTCTCCTCGTAGTCCTGCCGACTGATCCATCCCGCCACTCGTCCTCCACCGCAACCGGGAGGGTGCTCCAGGGCCCAGTCTCTTGCCCCTAGCCATGCGCCCAAAGTCGGCTGCATCGCCAAGGTGACCTGGGGGGAAAGAGCCCCGTCATTGAGAAAGCACATCATTTGGCCACCAATATGTGTAAAGTAGGAAGTCAGACATTTTTGACTAGCATAACCATGAGGAATTGAATATTACTCTAAATTTGTACTTCCTACACAAAATGGTGGCACACAGTACTGTATTGACAGACAGTAATAATTTCATAAAATAGAAAGTCAAGAAATACATTTTCTTCAATTGCTTGATTTCATTTTACTTTCTTTTCTTTTTTTTTGTGCCTTTTTCATCATTTATAGCAGCTTCTCGTTTATCTTCTCGCTCACTTTTTGAGGGCCCGTGGTGAGAAGGAAAGAAACAGAAAATGTGAGCACTAAACAACAAACTCACTGCAAGGTAAGCATGTCAACTGATGGAAGATGGATTCTGGGAAGTTTGCTGCCGCCATCTAGTGGCCATTTAGTCTCAAAGCGTCTAAACCCCTGTAACAACTCGTCACGAAAAAAAAAATGCCTCAGATGGGGCATTTGTAAATCAAGTTATCTGCATTTTCAGTACATGTACTTTCCTTACTTGATATGGAAAACACCTGTTTTAGGTGGAAAAATTGAATTAGCAAGTAAGTCAGAGTATCAGCTGCACATTGGCTTTATTCCTTAACAGAAAAAGAAAAAAAAAAAACCCAGAAGCCAAAAAGACACTGTCACAATTTTTTCACATGCATCGTTCTATTAATTTGATACACCGTATATATTCAAGAGGAAATATTACGACATTTTAATATTTTTTTAAATTATTTCAACACAAACAGTTTGTTTGTCTGAAGAGCCTGCCCGACCATTGTCAAATTTAACAACCAAATAAATAAATATTTCACTATCGCGTGGTAAAATGTGTCTGAAAGCGAACCGTTGTGAATTTCGAAAAAAAGAAAGATGTGTACTCATTTTTGTGAAAACTCAATAACCCTGAGAGTATACACACAAAGCAAGCATCATCATCAATTTAGGGTAAAAAAAAAAAAAAAAAAAAGAGAAGTACCTTGAAGTGAGACTGGAAGGGTCTTATGGCCAGCAGCTCCCTTTCTACCCTTTCCTTCATCCCTGGATATTGCATATTTCCTCCGGTCAGGAACACGTTGCTCACCAGCGCCTCCTGCTGCTCAGGAGTATACCTGAACATCGACAAGAAGATAAGCAAACAATGCTTGAATCATGCAACTGCCAAACGAGCTGAGTGTGTGTGACATTATTTTATTTATTTCTTTATTTTTGCATTGCAACCTTCTAAAACTGTGTCATTTTAGATAGAATAGATTTGAAAACTTTATTCCTCCTGTGAAGGATTTACAACATCATTACCTGGCCAACACATACTGAAGCGTCTCCATCATCCCCATCTGGTCTTCTCCAGTCAGTGAGGGTTGGAAGAGGATCTCTGGACAGCGTAGACGCTCGGTGCCCACAAACAGTTGGTGGTATTCTGCCATGTTGAAGGCCGGCTGGAGAGAGGTCGTTATTTAGTCATCTTTACAGGTCATCGAAAGTCGTCTTGAAACGTTTCCACACACAAGGAGAAATGGGAGTAATGTCTTAGAAAGTAATGAGTTAATGAATATTTCAATTTTTTACAGTAACAACTAATTGAACGTGCTATTTTTCGCAGTGAAGTAATCTGACTACGGTGACTTTGCACAGTCACTATTTGTTCTTGTACAGCAACTAATAATGATGAAATCAGCTCACAGAACCTTACCAATTATTTACAATTCACTATCAAACGGTAATGCCACTAACTGCCTCTTGGGTGCAGCAGAGAGTAAAATTAAAGGTTAAAGAACCTTTTTTGTTTTTACTCTAACACTCATGTTTATTGGTGCCAATAACCAATTAAATTTTTATTTGCCAATAAATAAAAGTAAAAATGTCGAAAATATTAAATGTAATTCTTTGTTTTTCGATGAAAGAAGGAAATTAAAAATCTAAAAAAAAAGTGTTTGCATGGCTGTGAGCTTCTGACAAAACCAAATCTTATACCTGTATATCTTTTGTGTAAACATTTCCTGTGAATTCCAAAGAATCCCCTACATTTATCAAATAATTCCCATTTGGAATAATAGACAAAAGTAATAACACGTTTTTTTTCCAGAATCTAGAAAGTCCCACCCTACCTGGACCACATTCATGTTAGGTTTTTCTGTCAACGTGTCCTCAGAAAAGTCAGGATACATCATCACCATGCCGTCGCCCTCCTCCATTTGCTGCTCCAACTCGGACACCTGGTGGGAAGAGCGAGCAAGGCGTCAAGTCGACCTGAGCTCTACAGTGCGTTTTGAAAACTTCAGGAACGTCTCCGTCCGCCTCACTTCTGTCTTTCCCTCGGCGCCGTCGCTGTGCAACAGTTTCTGGCGGCCCTGCTCCACGGCCAGCTGCAGTTTGCTGATGTATGACTGCAGCTCCTCAGCCGAGTCCATGTTGAGCTCGACCAGGCTCTTGTGGAATTGATCCAAGAAGCCATCCTCCAGCAGCTCCTGCACACACACGCGCACACAATGAAAACAAGTGCTACCAAAAATGGACGACTAGTTGAGCGTGTAGACCGACAGCACGTTTCTTACCTGTACGGCCATCAGTCTGTCCAGCCTCTCCTGATCCTGATGGAGTTTCTCACCACGACGTCGAGCGTTGCTCTCCTGAAGCCGCCTGAGCTGCTGCGCTCTCCTCTCTTGCCTCTCTTCCACGCTCACACAGCCTCCAGGCAACTTGCCCGAGAAGGGAAGTTGCATTCGGTGAACTTCGCGCTCGTAAAATTCCGGGCTGCGCCACTTTTCCAACTCTGGAGATGAGTGCAAGACAATGGAAACAATAGATCGTCATTTAGCTTTTGATGGCGTGACAGAAAAATGAGGGTGTATCAACACTGGAAATTCACTCTCTACTCATGAATACGCTGCCTCCCACAGCACCTTCTTGGTAATCCACAGCAGTGTAGCTGTGTTCATGCAGCAGCTCTTCCATGCGGCTGAGAGTGATGGCAGCCAAGTGACCGGGATATTTGAGCTGCAGGAGCCTCTGCAGGTAGGCTGCTGCCTGGCCTCCCGCCACATTCACACGCTTAGAGTTCACCGCATCCAATCTAGAGGGGAGGCCGTGTCAAAATAAGAGCGGCATTAGAACAATTAATGCTAATCTGATGAGCTTCTGATAAAAAGCTCTCGGGAAAAATACAACAAATCAGCTTTTACTCTGTTTTGAGTGACACTATCAAAGAGGCGTGACTTCAACATTTTATTTGGGATTGTGCCGGTAGTTTGCAGAGCTGTACGATACTGCATCATCCCAAGACCTGAAAATCAATGTACTGTACCACAATGCATGATCTCAAAATATTAGGGACAGCAGTTCAAACTGCAAACCGCATTGGAACGGCAAAGGTTGGATGGTGGTCATCTTTTGATTTGCTAGGATTTTGAAACGTTTTCCCATGGAAATTCAATTGAGATTAAAAAAACTAATCTGTTCCAGGTTGAAGCTGCCATGAGCACTTCACATGCACAGATCATGTCTTGAGTAACTTGAACATTCCTGTTTCACACAGTCGTAAAAAGCATTTGAAAAATCTGGGAAAAAAAAAACAAAACAATAAAAGCATGACAAAATGTAGACTTTACACAGAGCTGATGGGCTGGATTGAACGGGCCGATTGTTTATATGTTATGCAAAATCTGTGAATTAAATGTTTATCAATGTTTGAGGGAGAAATTTTACCCATTTCAATGGCCATTAATTCTACATTTATTTTGGGTATTCGTGGTCCCAATCCCCTGCGAATGGTGAGATTTGACTGTACAGTAAATAAGTCAGTTGTTTATAGATCAGATAGATTGGTGCGCCCTCTGATCGGATCAATTACCTTTTATCGTATTCTTTTTTTAACTTGCTGATCGGTAATCTGCCTATATTACCTTTGAAAAATGTGGCCAAATTTCAAATTGTCTCAGGGATATTCAAATTGAGAGAATTAACTATACAACCACAATAATAATACATATTGTTAACAGCTGTTTACGTGTGTCAATAAAAACTGGGAATATTTCTCTGAAAAATATTTCTAAAGAATTAAAAACAAACACATTTTAAAATGAATCGTGTTTGAAGGTAATTCGACAACAAACAGAAGAGGGTGATGAGAGCAGAGCCTCACCTGCCATTGAGAACAGGCAAGATGTGCGAGCAGTGGTACCCAGAGGACAAAATGATCCCAGTCTGTGGTGGCCGCAGGTTCTTCTGATTGTTGGTGTGATGGAAACTGTACAAAGCGTCCACTCCGTAGGAGACATGAGGGACGCCATAGCACTCGAATAGCAATTCCGACATCATCTGGCGGCAGTGCAGAGGGTTGCAGGGTGCCTCAGTCAGCACAATGGGATGCTCCACACGGCCCTAAAACACGTGGGGCAGGAGGACAGGACAGCTCAGATTATGAGGAAACAGGAAATAAAGAAATTAAACACTGTCATTTGTAATCAGGTC
>NW_017805405.1:304923-357423 GCF_001891065.2 Hippocampus comes
GCTTTGGTAAAATGTATAATCCGTTGCAGGATATTGCCCGTGTGCGTGCATGAGCGCGGGTGGGAGCTGTCCACGGTGCCTGCTTTCTTGCTGCGGGCCATGTTCATCATATCAGCAACGAGTTGCATCCTCGCAGCCTGCTGCTGCTACATGCTGCTCATCTGCAACCAAGATGTTTAAATTACGAATCTGCAGAGTGCACGCATGAGCAAACGCCTCGGCCTCGTTGAGAGAAGCCTTTGTTTCTGGTTTATTCAAAATTGCGCGGAAACAAGGGGCGTGTTAGCTAAGAAAACTACAGTATCGCCTTCCCAAGGTAAAATGCAAAAAGCCCGTCTTTCATACTTGCAGACACAAAAAAATCTTTAAAACAATATTTTTTCTTAGTGTTAGACTTTATAGAGAGGGAACAGAAAAGGACAGAGCCAGCGGTAAGTGGAGTTCAAATCCCTTCCAGTCATCTTTGCAGGCAAAAGAACGGCAATGTGTAATATGTCCCCATAAATTTACATATGGCAGGAATGAGAAGATGTGTACAGTTATTTAAAGAAAACACGAGGCATCTGGTGAAACACGTTTATTTCATTTGTAATTGGTTTCATTAACCAACCAGGAAAACAATAAAAAGGCACCCGTTTAATCGTAAATCACATTTCAATCAAAATGTCAATATTTCACAAATTCTGCCAGGTTACGTAAATTTATGTGGAAAACTGCACATTGAAATAAATATATTTAATTCAGGTATCCCTATAAATTAAATTAAAATATGACTGACATTGTTTACAGGCGGTAAATAACAGTCGTGCGTACAGCCATCTCAATGCTCGCAGCTTTATGGCGTTAATGATACAAAACCATATATATATTCTTTCATTCAAATATGTCACAGCGTCGTTCCAACACTGACAATACCGACTTTTTTTTTACTTTCCACGTGATTTGTCGTGACTGACCGTCGTGACATTTCGCTCTCTCTCTCTCTCTCTCTCTCTCTCTCTCTCTCTCTCTCTCTCTCTCTCTCTCTCTCCTTGTTCTCTCACGACGCAGTCACACATCATAGCGCTGCACCAACAAGCTATTAAATATATATTTGATTATTCCACTGAATGATTTTTTGGGGGGACAAATGAAGACATCTTTCAATTTGGATTTTTTTTTCACTACAAAAGATTTTAAGGTGGGGTTTGGACAATGGAGAGCGAACCCAGAGTAGAGGCTAAGGATTTTTGAGTGCGTGTCGGTTTTGGGACTTGAGGACAACAGGCATGACTTTGCAGCATCCGCAGCACTGAACCCCCGCAACAGAGGCTAATAATCCATCATTTCGCTCTTTCTTCTCCACCGAGGCCCTTTTTGTTTTCTGGATTAAATCTTTCGAGCAAAGATGGCTCACCTGATCCGCCACAAATTGACCAACAAGCTGACCAACGCGGCCCACACGGTCTCCAACAAGTCCCAGGCCAAGGTCAGCGGCGTGTTCGCCCGCCTCGGCTTCCAGGCCGCCACGGACGAGGAGGGTTTGGGATTTGCCGAATGCGACGACCTGGACTACGACTACAGGCAAGGAATGCAAATGGACGTCATCCAGGGGGACGAAGAGGGTGGAGAATGCGGCCTGGAGGATGGGGACACTCATTACCAGAGGGACGGTACCGGCCACAGGCCCCAGGCCCTTAAAACCGAGGGATCACTGGTTGAGGACAAACCCAAAATCACGTCTTGGGAGGCTGGGTGGAACGTCACCAACGCCATTCAGGTACGCGGTGTCCTTGTGAACGAGGGGGCCCCGCCAGGCTGTGCCTTCAGGAGTCACCTTGAAGACATTTCACACTTACGGTTAAATATGCCATTCTGAACCCGCGTAATGAATTGCTTGCTTCGGAAGCAACCATAAATGAATCCGATTGCATTTATTTTCAAGCGATTACCATATTTGGTGTGATGAGTGGGCGTTCAATCACAGTAAAGATGCGTGATTTCTCTGAGCCAATCAGCAAAAACGAATAATAAAATAATGAAAAACAACATATAAGTATCTTAACACATAAAATAGTCAAGAAATAGTGGCGTTCTAGTATAGATAACGATGAAAAAACCTGCTAACAGCACATTATTTAAACACATAAAAACACGTTTCAAAATGTGTTTTATACTCCTCGGAAATTCACCAAAGCGTTCATTATTATTATTATTATTATTTTAATTATTATTATTATTATTATTATTGTGACTATTATTTTATTTTTATTATTATGGAACACAGTCGTAAATGTAAGCGTCGGGAATGAAATCGCCAATCTTGGCAAGGAGGTTAAGCGTATAGGCTAATTATGTAAATCCTTTTATCAGTGAATTCAAGGTAATGTTTAACATCCCAAAGGGCCCCTTTTGTCACAGAGCCAGCAAGAACACAATGAATGAATCAATTTAAGAACAAACAAAATATAGTCCGTTGAAGAGGTTCATCGTAAAAATAAATAAAAAAAGAGAAGAAATGGAAATCGTCGTAACTGGATTTTTCCTCGGTTTGATTGTAGCTACTTGCAATTCAAATGCTTCCTCTCGTCTTTGCCCTACTGTGGAACACTGAGATTACGTAAAGTGTGTGTGGAGCTGCTTGCACGCACGGTCCGTGACCGCCCTGCCGCGCTCGTTTCGTCCGCAGGGCATGTTCGTCCTCGGCCTGCCCTACGCCATCCTGCACGGCGGCTACCTGGGCCTCTTCCTCATCATCTTCGCCGCCGTGGTGTGCTGCTACACGGGCAAGATCCTCATCGCGTGTCTCTACGAGGAGAACGAGGACGGCATCAAGGTGCGCGTGCGCGACTCCTACGTTGACGTGGCCAACGCGTGCTGCGCGCCCCGTTTCCCAGCGCTGGGCGGCCACGTGGTCAACGTAGCTCAGATCATCGAGCTGGTGATGACGTGCATCCTGTACGTGGTGGTGAGTGGCAACTTGATGTACAACAGCTTCCCGGGGCTGCCCGTCTCACAGAAGGCGTGGTCGGTGGTGGCCACCGCAGCCTTGCTCCCCTGCGCCTTCCTCAAGAACCTGAAGGCCGTGTCCAAGTTCAGCCTCCTGTGCACGCTGGCCCACTTCGTCATCAACGTCCTGGTGATCGCCTACTGCCTTTCGCGGGCTCGGGAGTGGGCGTGGGAGAAGGTTAAGTTCTACATCGATGTCAAGAAGTTCCCCATCTCCATCGGCATCATCGTGTTCAGCTACACCTCGCAGATCTTCCTCCCCTCCCTGGAGGGCAACATGCAGAAGCCCAGCGAGTTCCACTGCATGATGGACTGGACCCACATCGCTGCCTGCGTCCTCAAGGGCCTCTTTGCCCTGGTGGCTTACCTGACGTGGGCCGACGCCACCAAGGAGGTCATCACGGATAACCTGCCCAGCGCCATCCGCGCGGTGGTCAACCTCTTCCTTGTGGCCAAGGCGCTGCTCTCCTACCCGCTGCCTTTCTTCGCCGCTGTCGAGGTCCTGGAGAAGTCGCTGTTCCAAGACGGCGGACGGGCCTTGTTCCCGGACTGCTACGGGCCAAGCGGCCAGTTAAAATCGTGGGGTCTGGGCCTCAGGGTGGGCCTGGTGGTCTTCACTTTGCTCATGGCCGTCTTCGTCCCCCATTTCGCCCTCCTCATGGGTCTGACCGGCAGCCTGACGGGCGCCGGCCTGTGCTTCCTACTGCCCAGCCTCTTCCATCTGAAGCTCCAGTGGAGGAACCTCCTGTGGCACCACGTCTTCTTCGATGTCTCCATTTTCGTCATCGGGGGCATTTGCGCCATATCGGGCTTCATCCACTCCATCGAAGGGCTCATAGAGGCATTCAAGTACAATATCCATGACTGAGAGCTTTGCGGCAGCCGACCTTTTATGCCCCACCCCCTTCCCTACCCGCCTCCTCCTCCCGCTCTGCTCCCCACTTTGTGGGTCATGATGACAAAGAAGCCCACTAGGAGGATCTTGTGTGTGAATTTTTTTTAATTTTGCCTTTGTGAAAACGTGCAATAACAAACTGTACAATCATGGTGTAAAATAGGCTCCTATGGTAAAATGGACGGAAGGACACAACTTCCTGACAGGTGTGTCCAAAGTTCTGAAAAGCAGGGAAACATGGCCCAAATTAAGTGTGTGTGTGTGTGTGTGTGTGTGTGTGTGTGTGTGTGTAGTATTATTTGGGCTGGGTTTTGAGTTTATTGACAAATACAGTGAAGCCACAGTTTAAGACAACGTAAACCGATTTTGTCTGCAATGCGGAATGGGGATTGATATTGCCATTGTGGAATATGAATTGTGCAACAAAACCCACCCGTTTTTATCTGTCTCGGAGGCCAGCCATTTTGCCACTTGCTGTCGACTGAAAATGACATCACAGGGCCGAAGGGCTTGTCGACCAATCATGACTCACTTGTTTTCTGAATTTGGTCATGTGACATTCGCAAGCTGAGCCGTTATCGATCGTGACCCAAGTCCTGAGGGACTGTGATGTCATTTTCATGTTGACAGCAAGTGTCAAAATGGCCGCCCCCTGAAATGACTAAAAACAAGTGGATTTGCTGCTTAATTCATATTTGACAAACGCAATATAAATCTGAATACTGTGTTTAGACTCGTTGGGACTCGTAGAATATAGTATTATAAAGATTTTATTATTTTTTTACTTTCCCTTTAAATGAACCTATAGGGATAGTTTTTTGATTTTTTTTTTTTTTAATAACATTGCACAGTCATGAGGTATTATTTATCTCTATGCAAGTGATACAAACTGTATTCTGAAATATCTCCACCATGGCCAGAATTTGCATGAGGGCACGAAAAAAGCCTTTACTGTGAGTGAGTGTGTTTGTGTGTGTGTGTGTGTGTGTGTGTGTGTGTGTGTATGTGTGTGTTTTGACAGCTGTATTCGTGTGGACAATGGCCAAATCTTTCCACTAAAATTCTAGTCCAGTACGCTTCACCTCATGCTGAAAGATAAATCCTGATCTGGATTTTGTTTCCACTTCGGGGGCCTAACGGTGGTGGCTGGTGATAGTCTCAGCTACCTAAACAGTGTGACATCATCGCAAGGCAGCCAAGCAGAATTCCATATGGTGATGGTGAATGTCATCTTCAAATTTAATGGATCACACATTACAATATTTCTAGCGCCACCTGATAGTACCATTCCACGGTGGTAGAAGTGGTATTGTGCCAAATATTTTGGTACCCTTTAACAACTTCTGGCAAGAGGAGCACTCAAAAGACTGAACTGAACTGAACTGTGTGGTAGAAATGGGCAAGCATCCTTCAGTCAAGGTGGTGCACATTAAAAAAAACAAACAAACAACTGAATATCTTCTGTGTAGTTTGAATAATACTTCTCTTTTGTCAGTTTGTTTTGTGCTTTTATTTTTTCCACCTCAGTAGAGCTCGTCGGTTTGTTTGTTTTCTCGGTGTTTCCAACGTTTTTCTGGATGGAGTGAATTTTAACGTGCAAGCAAGTGGGTCCTTCTCGTGTCGTATGCAAAGTATTTGTCGGACGATATTCTCTCCCCGTTGAACCTGTTGTTTGTGATTTAATGCAACTAATCATGGTGTGTGAGACAAAGAGTATTTGTTGAATCAAGAGATAAATAAATGGAATATTTTATGGCTGGTGATTCTGTTTGCTTTCAAATAGTGGGCCGGAAGTCATCTTTGGACTGTGATGGCATCCTGTTTTTTTTTTTTTTTTGTTTGTTTTTATTGGTGGGGCTGAATTCCATTTTCCAAACAGCTTATCCTCACAAGGGTCGCGGCGGGTGCTGGAGCCTATCCCAGCCGTCTTCGGGCAGTAGGCGGGGGACACCCTGAACCGGTTCCCAGCCAATCGCAGGGCACATCGAGACAAACAACCATCCACGCTCACACTCACACCTAGGGACAATTTAGAGTGTTCAATCAGCCTGCCACGCATGTTTCTGGAATGTGGGAGGAAATTGGAGTACCCAGAGAAAACCCACACAGGCCCGGGGAGAACATGCAAACTCCATACAGGGAGGCCGGAGCTGGAATTGAACCCGGTACCTCCACACTGTGAGTTCTATGTGCTAACCACTGGACCACCGGGGCGCCCAGGGCTGAATTTATAAGCCATAAAAAATGGGTTCCTACCTTCCCCCCCCCACTACATAATTTGACTTGGGGACCCAATAAGAAATGATCCAGGGTCTTGGTACAAGTCTAATTGGATGTTTTTATTGAAATTAAAATAAAAAACTGTCCATATTGGAGGCCTATATACATGTAATGCAAGAAACTGTTAATTTGATGAAGAATTAGAAAGTTAGCAGTCGGACCCAAAGTTCCTCTTCTATTTAGCGCGTGTTTTGTCATGGCCACCCACATAAATGTGCAGTCATATGTTATATTAAGTTTCACTTCTCAGTTCTAACTCATACAGGAAGCGCCACAACGTCTTCTGTCAGCTGATCTTCAAACGAACAACCGTTACTACCCAGTCCACGCCTTAAAAACGAGTGCACCCAAATCCGCTGTCTGTTTGTTGTGACTCTCACATTCCTGACCTGATACAAAATGCTTGCATGTGTGCTAATAGCACTCGCATTTATCTCTTGCGACTGCGGCAAAAATCCTGCAATACAAGTCATCCTGACCAACAAAGGACTTCAGTCTGGTAAGATACTGTTGGTAATGCAATTCAATCTCAAATTTTAAGGGTGACATATTATGGCAAATTGACAGAGATACTTTCAAATGATAGCTAACGTCTGTCTACTTGCCTCCAATGTCTGAAATACAAGTGACTCGACTTTTCAATTTCTCTGAGATATGAGCAGGCCCTCTGACGATCTTTTGCTTTGACTTGCAAGTGCAGGCTTGAGATACGAGCACTGTATGGTTGCCGTGAACTCAATTCAAATCACGTGACAAATAAGCTTCCGCTTGGAAACTAGTTAACAATTCATCAAAGACTTCAAGTTCTTTATTGCTATTCCCAGGTGAAGTTGATTGTCAAACTAAACATCAAACAAAGAGAATTAAACTTCGTGTATTTACCTTGTAAAACAACCACATAATGGATAGCCTGACAGTTTATTGCTATGTAGCACCAATGTTGTGGTGCTATAACCGATTTAGTAACCGATTGAACACATCAGGTAGATTTGTAGACAGATTTCTCGGTTGCATCCCAAGATTTTGTGAAACTGTTGTGCATGTTCTCTCTCTCCTAGGTAGGCATGTGGCTGCAGGGTGGATTCAGGAGAAGTTGGATCACGTCACCCTGCCTGACATTAGTGGTGAAATACGTGTCGGCTTCCTGTTGCACATAGGCTACAAGCTTACTGGGTAAGATGACATATTACGAGGAGTTTGGATCAAAAAATGCATTGTGCTACTCTTGGTGCAGAACTTATTTTTGTTTTATTAAAACATCCTTATCATACATGTATCGTCAAATATCATTGAATACAATATTATAAATTAATAATACCTGCTTATTTTTAATACATGAATAAATAATAAAATAATATATTTCCAGTATTGGATTGTCAATGTTGACCAGGGTTAATTCACTCAAGTGAACAAAAACTAACACAATAACAAAACAAACATTTTCATGAATGACATAAAAAAAAGAGAGTGCTTCGAAAAAAAGAAAACTAACTGAAACTACATTTTACATTTACAAAAGTAAATTATTGATCATAAAAATATACACTACACAGTAAAATATTTAATGCATGTACTGTATTTGTGGATAGATACTAGCCCTGTGTCTCTCTGCCTCTTCTAGCATCACTATAATAAAGTCTGACTTTCCGGAACCATCCGTAGAGTTCTACCAAGGCTTCTCCGGCTTGAAGACGTCCATTGAAGGCCTCAATGTTGCCCTCACGGGAAGCTGGGAGGCCCACTGTGGGTTCGTGTGAGTGGGAGGATTCATTTATTCCATTATTAACCACTGGTCCACAGTCAATTTATTACCAGGTTGCACAGACAGATTGATTTTTAATTTTATTTTTTTTTGTCATAAACATCCTAATCGGCAATACACATCAGCTGCCCCCCTCACCACCCTATCTTAACACTTTCTGTAAATCTCAATGAGACTTGCGCACCTGTGGTATTTTAACCCTCTCCTTGTCTCAGGTTTAAAGAGCCCTTTCTGCAGGCTGCATGTTTCAGCTCCTTCTCTCTCTCTCTTTCTCAAGATAGATAGATAGATAGATAGATAGATAGATAGATAGATAGATAGATAGATAGATAGATAGATAGATAGATAGATAGATAGATAGATAGATAGATAGATAGAGAAGATAACAGGCAGTACATTTGGCTCCAGAGTGCCTCAATACTTGGTGATGTTGCACAGATTCAAGTCCCGCTGTCCCATATGTTCTCCATGTTTGATAGTAGGCCAGTATTAGGATTGCTTATGCACTTTCAGACACGGAGGTGGATCTTTTGACATGGCCTTGTTTGGAGTGGACGTGGTCTCCATAGTGCAACTCGGGAGGGATGCCGGTGGACGTCTGTCTTTAACCAGCGTAAATTGCAACGCTCAGTTGGGCGACTTAAATACACATTTCTATGGCAACAGAAGGTACTACACTCAGATCACATGAATCTTATTTCACGTTTGGAGTGAAATGTGAAGAAGCTGCAGTCTCGCATGTCTACAGCTGGCTGCTCTGCCTTGTTGAGGGCCACTTCAAGAAAAATCTCAGAGGTCAAATAGAGAACATGGTAAGCATTTCTCTGCTGAGTGTCGCCTAAACCAACATTTATTAAAACGAGGCATGTACATATTTTACATTTGAAAAATTATCACGGAAACCACCTGATAAAAATATCACTGAAAGTGGAAACACGACTTAATAGCTTTCCAGTGGAAAACCATTTCATTGTTGTGCCTGTCTTTACATGTCGCTGTCATAAAGACGGATGAACACATTTTATTATTATTTGTCGTAAATAAATTGTTTTCGGACCAATTAAGTGAAAATGAATCATTCCCTGCGTTACACGGATTGGGAATCACTCGTCTAATCTTCCCAGATTTGCCCTGCGGTGGATGAACTCATTGCGAACCTGGAGAGCCACTTAAAGGACATGAGAGGTATTGCAGCATGTTCGGTGATATTTACTGAAAAAGAGGTTTGACTTCTTTTCCCTAAATACAAAAAAAGGGAACATAAACTCCAGGTTTTTAAAGTAAAAACGAACAATTTGAATGATTAAAACTCTCGTTGAAGTTAACTTTCAGGTGAATCAAGACCTCACTTTGGATCTGCCTCTCATTGGCCCGCCTGTTGTCAGCGCTTCGAGCCTTCAACTGGGGCTCAAGGTCAGGAAACATACGTAAAAGTTCTTTCATATTTTTAGTGTTATAGTTGGTCAATTGCCTTAAAAAATACGATAAATGATTTAAACCAGGAGTGTCAAACTCATTCACTCATTTCACATTGTGGGCCACATACGGCCTCGGTAGATGTCTAGTGGACCGGACCATTATATTCTACCATTCTATGCTATAAATAACCAAAATATCATGTCTTTACTTTGTTTTGGTCTAAAGAAGCACAAGAACATTAGGAAAATGTTGAAATTTAATGAACATATATCTTCTACAAAACATCTCATGAAACACCTTAGATTTCCTTCGACAAATGTGCAATTTACTTTTATCATTCACATATATGCATTGCAACTGATCCCATTGATTGTACGAAGGCACAGAACTAACAAGTAATTGGTATTGAAAAATGTAGTAATGCACTAAGATTCAATAAGATTTATAAAGAAAGTAATTTTTAAACCATTTACACATGTGCATTTAAAATCTAAATTTAATTCCTGCCTACACCTTACAAACTAAGGAGAGTGCTATTAAATGTGCCAGAATAAAGTATTCACACGTCCTTGATACCGTCTGCTGTGTTGGGTCTGTCTCGGTGACAGACTGAGACTGTGTTGTCTTCCTCTCTGATCAAAACAATGTTGTCTTCTACCCTGATGAAAACAGTGTGTTGCCTAGCGGATACTTTATGAATTGCACCTTATTAAAACTATTCATTCCGTGTCTTTTATGCATTTTTTTTCACTTTTAAATGATCCTGTGGGCCTGATCGAACCTCCTTGGGGTTCCGGCCCGTGTGCCGTATGTTTGATACCCCTGATTTAAACAGTTAATGACTGTGCCTCGGCGAATATTAAAACAATAATGTATTATTATACTAATAATCAAATGATGACTATTTTTTACCTGTGTTTGACATGTATTTAAAGGGACAATTCTACAGTGTCAAATGTCCGAAGGAACCCCCATTTGTGGCCATGCCTTTCGCCACACCTGAACAGCCAGCTTACATGCTGTCAGTAGGCTTGTCTGACTTCACCGTCAACTCAGCCTCCTTCAGCTACTTCTCAGCTGATTTACTGCAGGCTTTCATCAATGACAGCATGGTGAGTTCACCTGAAAGACAAAAGTGATCATTCGAGTTTGTTTCAAAGACATCATCCAACAATGCACTGCTTCAGGAGCAACAATAATTGTTTTTTTCTTTTCTTCAGAATATTTCATATTCAAAAAATAACTTTGCTTTCTCTCCTCAGATACCCCCAAGCTCCCCCGTACGCCTAAACACAACCTCACTGGGTCCCTTTATTCCACAGGTAATTTGGTCGCTTTAAAATTACACACTTGAATTGCACTCTGCAGAAGGGACGTGCAGAGGGGGTGGGGGGAGATGGGATGGGTGCCTAGCCCTTGATACCCAAACTGCATTTTTGCACGTGCTTTTTTTGGAAAGTCTGTTTAGAGTCTTATCAAAGTAAAATATGTTTCTCAGCCCATTACATTACATCTATTCATTGCTAGCCATTAAATAGATGGAATGGCCGGACAAAATACTAACTTGTTGGTTAAATTCTCACAAACAACTTTGACATCTGGGTAAGAAAATGTCAATTGGCTGTTCTCATCAACAACCTACCACATCATGTCAAACTCAAGCATATTTCCAAGCACGGTCCTGCTACAGGTATGCATTTTAACCTGAAAATGATTCTTCTGCAGCTTCCCAAGATGTTTCCAGATTTGCTGATGACACTGCAGATTTACGCCACAAACTTTCCCGTGTTTTCGTTCCGCTCCGGTGCTGTCGTGCTGAGCTCATCGGGTGCGGTCAAGGCCTTCGCCATTCAACGCAATGCCACTCTGACCCCGCTGTTTAAACTCCATGTGGTGAGCGCTCGTTTCTTTGTTGCATTTACCGGTATAAAAGTCCTCCTCTTGGTGTTTTAATAAAATCCGCCTGTGAAACTTCCCATCTCTAGAACACAAAAAGGTCATCTATTAGGACTCAGGGTTCCAGTTACAAAGCAGCCATCCCTAATAGTCGGGCTTGCCTCAGTTTTTGACCTTTCTCTGCATTTCTCCATAATAGCCATATACAACACTCCCATTTGAAGCACACAGTAAATTCTACTTTACAGGATGCCCCCCCCCCGGCAGTGGTTGTTTCTTGCCAGTTCGGTTTTTTTTTTGCACCCTATTTCCTATGAAATTAGTAATAAAATCCTTTTGACTATGTTGTTGGAATGTCTATAAATAAGTCCTTCTTTTTCTCAACATTGAGCCGGTTTAATTTTATTTCCCCGTGACATGTAGTTGTTTCGATATTCATATTTCAAAAGGATGTCAGTGGATTCAAAAATATGATTCCATACAAAATCTTTTTCTAAAATGCATTCCTATGGAGAAAAGCAAACTCAACCCAACCGGTAGTTTAATTGATAAATGCAACAAACCAGTTAACCTACAGTAAATGATGAAGTGTTGTCATGATTTCTTTTTTTTTTGTTTTTGGTTGGGAGGTTCAAAATGAATGATGAAACAAGTTCATCTCTCCATAATCATTTCTTTTCACTGTGGTGCACGCAAAATGCAATGAGCAGATGTTCGAAAAAATATATCTTGTGGGACACTGAAGCATATTTCTTTTAGGACTCAGGCTTCACTGGCAAAGTGTGGGTGGCTGATGGACGGCTGAAGGGCTCGGTGACAATGGACAAGTGAGTGCAGCAATGCCCTTCAGATTTCAAAAGTCAAAGTCATGCTCAATAACGTAATGAAGCCGCCACTTTTCCAGTTTCACTCTGAGTCTGGAAGCAACTGAGATTGGACCGTTTAAGGTACTGCTCCACCAGGCAAATCATCCGGCGTAATAGCTACCTCATGACTCTTGCGCCCTTTGCAGACTGATGCTTTGGAAAACATGACACAGACGCTAATAGAGAGGACCATCCTGCCACAACTGAATGGTGAGTTTTGATATTTTCCCAAATTCACTGAGGAGCGCCAAGTTTACACCAACAAATATTGCAGGACTCTCGTTTATGTCAATGTTCAGTGAGCCAGATTAAAGACCGGAATGAACCGTGCGCTTTTGTTCTTGGAACCATTTTTGCATTTGTGTTCCAGAGAAACTTGCCACAGGCTTTGCGTTACCTCATACAAAACACGCACAGCTGGTCAACCCAGTTCTGACAGTAGAAGAGGTAGGTACCAAAAGTGAATGGAGATAATTGTCTTTGGACTGATTTTTGTCTCTTTGCTCCTTCAAACAGGGATTTGTAGCTTTCAATTCCGACGCCATGCTGCTGGAGGACACAATTTTCAACTGAGTACAATCCTGGCCCGTTGTGACCATGTGAAAAATCACAACGCAGTATTCACGTGGATCATATTCTCACATTTGTGCTTCTTTCAAATGTTTTTTTCTGTTTCATAAATCCACAAAATGTTGAGGCTGCTGAAAATTGCTTTCGCATTTGCATCACAAATACCACAATCAATTCAACAACTACAAACAACATGGCTATAGATGACTACAATGCTTTTTTTTGTTTGTTTGCAATGTATTACGTTGATTTTAGTGTTCCTGGTTGCGTTGAAAGGTGCTTTTTAAATAAAATGCTTTTTTTTTCTTGCAATGTATCCCACATGATACCTAAATGTATTCATTCTAATAAAAGCACAAATAAGAACACTGTTGTCCCTTGTGGGCAAGTTAAGTTTCATCAAGCCTTTGACAAAATAACCATAAAACATTAAAGTCACAGGTATAGGCTTACAAATTTACCTTAAGGGGATGTACTCATTTATGTTAAGATCTACTTAAGAAGGGCTAGTAAACAACGTCATCAACAGGTTACACATTAAAGAAAGTACAAGCCAGTCAATTCCACCGCCATCATCATGAAACAATGGCATTCTTTTATTTTGAAACAAAGTCAGTGTGCTTGTTTTCTTTTTTTTAAGCTACATGTTCACATTCTTGGAATGTAACATCACCGTAATATAAATATAACCCTATTTACAGCCGTTTGTTCTTAAAACGTTCCCTGTAAGAAAAGCATCGGAGTTCGTTAAAGGAGCTTCACTGCATGAATGGATGGCTGAGCAGGACACAGATCTTCATAAGAAATATAAAAACTTGAGGCTCCTTTGGAAAGGGAAAGAAAAAAAAGCTGCTGTTTTGTAGATTGAGACCATCTCGGAATACTTGCAACATAGACTAAAGCATGTTAGCTCCCCCAACTGGCCCCGACAATAGGAATACCTGCACAACGAAATGTACCTCATGTTGTAGCGAACCATTGTCACTTGAAGCTCTGCATGGTGAAGCTAGAAACAAAAGCACAACCTGGATGGCGGTATGTGAACATGAACGTAAAGACTCGAGGTTCGCTCAGCCACCTTTCAATCCTTCATATGCCACGTGAACTCAAACTGAAAAATCAGCTCTAACACATGAGTGAATGGCACCGCGGAATAAAAGAAGACGAGGAATCCGGTTATCCAGACGGAAGGAATACTTCTACTAAAGTCCCAAATGTTCTGAAACAGCCGCTCCAACCACACAGAGAGGCATTTAAAGATAAGAGCTGTTGACAGTGCTTTCATGACGTTCGTTAAAAAGGGGATGAGAGGTACTGAAGGAGTGAGCTTGTGGCACAATGTGACTAAAATAAATCACAAGAACCACCGTTACTTGCGCCTCGTCGGCCTCGTCGGCTTGCATTCTCAGGCACACACAATTCCTCACAATTTTCCACACGCTCGCATACAAACAGTGCACACACTCATTCTCAAACTCACCCACACGCGCGCAAAAGTGGCTCGGAAAGGCTGTGGTAATTAGGCTGTACTGGCTGATGAGGTGCGCCGCCAATCAGAGAGGCGGGTCACTTCATGATGGGCGGAGGCCCGCGATCATTTGTCCGCGACAGCCGCCGCCATGGGCACACGTATGCTGCCACGAGCTGTCGCTGCCAGCTCCTCGATTTCCGTGTTTAACCGCCGGATGACCCATTCCATTGCCTCGCGGCCCTGAAACCGCCAAACGGGACAAAGGGTTAGGAAAACGAGATAAGGTGAGAGAGAGGGGATAAGGAAAGTTACGGGTCATCCTCACCTTGCCGGCGTTGACAGACATGGTTTTGGCCATAAGGCCCTCGAGGTAGCTACTCAAACTGACACCTTTCACACTGATCAGAGCCTCCTGCGTCAGCACCGTCCTGCTCAACAACGGAGAGAACACGTTCGGTGCTTATTAAACCACGCCGTATCATTGGACATTTTATTATGGATAAAAATTTATTCAAATGTAACCACAGGCAATTTTGTGAGTTTAAACCACCATCTCACAAGAAATCGACGTGTTGGAATATTTTGACCCGATATATGGAGCCCTCCAGAATTACTGGCACGGCTGGTTAAGATGTGTGAAAAGCCTTAAAATGAATTCAATTTTTACTGCACACACATTCTCAGACTGAAAATTGGAGACATGGTTTACCAGACACCAAATCAAGCCCCTCCTATAGCCATCTTGGTCCCCAGACCTTAACCCTACTGAAAATCTGTGGAGTGGGCTCAAGTGTAGAGTTTAGAGGAGAGGACCCAGGCCGCCCACTACTAATTTTTTAAGATGTTATCCTCCTCCAACACACTTGATTCAAATGAGCACAATCATTATCAGGCTCCTGCAGAGGTTGCAATCGGTTAAAATTGGAAATCTGAGTTTTAATTGGGGTTGGGGGCGGGTTCAAGACCATGTCGCCCAGCACTGTGATCCCCTGTAGTGAAATATGAGCATGTCAACATGTGACAGTTGACATGCCAACTTTAGGGGACCCTGACTGTAATCTATTTGCAGCTTCACAACATGACTATTGTACACTTCCCAATCATGTTTTACTGCAACATCACTTCTTTTTTGGAAAATAATGACATGATACCCCAAGAATCAATGATCAATATCATCACCACAAGTCAAGGGGACTGTAATTTGCAGAGGTATTTGCATAGAGCTGAGCCTTCATTCATTTTGTTAGTATCAAAAATTGAGTCCGAATGTGCATTGGCAAGTATTCACGGTCAGGACAGAGGAATAAAACGTACTTGTCAGGATGCTGCGGATGAGGCTTATACGTCAACTTCTCATCTACAGACACCAGGTTCGTGAAGGAGATCTGAAGACATTAAAAAAACAACTGTTGAAGTATCTGTCTCAAGTCAAAATTATCAGTGGCTTGTAGGTCACTGATAAGATATCCTAAATTCACCTTTTATGTCAACGGGCAGGTGTGTCTCAATAAATTTGAATATCATTACATTTGAGTCATTCTATTCAACTCAAATAGGCCTTATGAGTATTTTCTCATGGGTATTGTATAATGCATCTATACGAGTTTCCCTTTTGGATTGAACAACTGAATGAACCCTTGGACCGTATTAAGATGCACAAGTATGTAAGTGGCCACTCACATTTGTAGATTTGAGCTCAAAGATCTTCTGTTTGGGGTCCACTACTGAATGTTCTTGGACATAAGTGCACGTTCTTGTTAAGCCAATGATCTACAGGGAAAAAGACATGTCAGAAAATATTCCTATTATGTTTCAAGTCCTTTTTTTTTTAATGAAAATGTGCACTTACAGATTTGGCGATGGCGGGAAGACCCCATTCTGTGCTGAGCAGTCTTTTACTGTGTAAGCGCCCCTCCGTGTCCACATGTCTGTCCAGAACATCCACACCAAACACACTAGGGTTCATGGGGTTGGGGTACTTCTGCATTGCTGCCTTGGTCACCGTCTCCCATGGGTGGCTGGTAAATCACGTGGCACATTATGTCAACTTTGAAATGATGGAAAATTTACTTTTCACATTTTCAGCAATATCCTCATGCTTTTAAAACATAGCAAAAAAAAAAAAAAAAACATCCTCCAATGTCCCCAAACCTTTGAGCAGAGTAGTTCTTAAAAAAAAGAACAACTTCCTGATTTTGTTATTATTATGGTCGTATTTTGACCATCAAGTGACATCTGAACATTTCATGTTTTTTAACTGTTCGTGTAATGCCCAGAAGAAACTGAAAATGCTTAAGTGTTTGTATTGGCAATTAAAGGATTAGAGTCTAGCTAAAGAGCAAAGCATACCTTTAATGTGTGGATGGGAAGGAGGAGTATTTATCGTTATCGGTCACTATTACAGTAGAGTACAATGTGTTTCTGTCAGCTGTTTACAAGGGTAAACGCCCCCTGCTATTACGTCTCGCCAAGCAGACTGTTATGTAATAGTGGTTATGTCAGATTCTAGTTTAGTAAATTATCACATTTGATCATTTAAAAAAACATTAACGGCTGCATTTTTCCAGACTAATATCCGATGTGTGGAAAGCGGAATTCTGGATAGCTAAAATGCTTGAAGCGCAAAGCTAACAAAGAGTTGACGCACTTACTTAGCGTTTCACTCCGGAGGCTTCCCTGCTCGAGCCTTCGTATTATAAGCTACAAACCGACTGGTTGTGACGCCAAGATGAGCTACGGCCTCTGTCGTAACAACACCAAACAACGACTTGGGAAACTTTTACCAATGCTTTCTTCAACTCAAGTTGCCCGACTTAGCTAAAGTGGCTAGCCTTCCGGTTATAAGGAAGCGGCGAAATAAACGATTGTCGATAGGGGTGTGAATATGTGGCTGAGCGCGCGGCAAATGTGGCGAGACAAAAAGCACTCACTTGAAAATGTGTTCTGACGCCCAGATCTTCATTTTTGTCGGCAGGTTTGTCTGTCAGACCTCGGGAACCGGGCCGGCAAAAAGACAGCGTGACCGCAGACAGGAAGGAGAAAGGACGGAAGGTCGGAAGGGACAAACCTAATATTGTGGCCTCAACTCACTGACTCTCTCTTGCGGTTGACACTGGGACAACTTCAGTTTACAGTATTTTACAGTGTACTACTGTATTTGGTTTTAATTACAGTATTGACCGACCGTATTATTGGAATAGAAAGTTGCAAGTTATTCTAATACTAAAATTTTATTTACCAGCTGGGCTATATGCCGGCCATTTTTATCCACCTCATCCACTTTTTTAACCATCGTAGCTATGGTAATGCAAATGTTCCCAACGGATTTTTGTGCGGATTTTTCTGATTACGTTACTTTGATTGTCTCGATATGTGCCCTGGGACTGACTGGCGACCAGTTAAGGGTCTAGTCTGCCTTCTGCCCTAAATCAGCTGGGATTGGCTCCAGCACCCCACGCACCCTGCAACTCTGTTCAGGGTAAACGGTGTAGATTGTAGAAGATAAATACTGTAGATCTATTTCACCCTAATTGCCATTAGGCGGGACTGTCCTCAGTGTCACACGCTTCCTCGTTGATATATGATATATATGTGTGTATGGGTTTGGTAATGGATGCATGGATGAATTCATATATAAATTCGTGCTCACAGTCAAGAGGGCGGGGCGAAAAGATTTCAATCGTTCGCAGCTCAGTTTTAATGACGTCATCACGCACGCGACGGACCTGCCCTTGACGCCGAGGCTACACAAGATTGCCAAGATGGTTGCATACTGGAGACAAGCGGGACTCAGGTAAAAAAATATAACAAAAACAACATTGGCATTGATGACTCACCTATTTATTTGTCTTCAACGATTAACGTATGCATGAATAGTTGTACCGTAATGTCTTAGTCTTCATCTTTTGATGGAGCTCTGCTAGTTAGTCGCCATGCTAATGCTGTTGAAGTCAGCGTGCCCACACATTACGTGTTCTGGCTTTTTTTGTTTCTTATGTCGGCTATTCAAACAATACTGTGCTCATGAGTTAAGAGACACTACCACACATTGGCATGGCTTGTTTTTGTGCGTAGCTTGACCTTTAGCGTGCCGCTGACCGGCTGTGTCTGTTTGTCCTCTGTGCAGCTACATTCGCTTCTCGACAATCTGCGCCAATGCGGTGCGAGCCGCCCTCAAGCCGCAAGTGAAAAGCGAAGCGATGAAGGCGGCCGAAGCCAGCGTCAAAGTAGTCAAGCCCAAAACAGCATGTAAGTTAACATTTGAATACGTGTAGCATTCGCTCTTCGTACCTATGTCATGTACTGTATTTTTATGTATCAATTATTCCTACGGAGCCCCGAAGGGGACATGGATGGGAAACAACCTTTGCGTACCCTCGCAATCACAGCGAGATAACGCAAAAGAAACGGATTTTTTTTAGAATGAGCTTTCATTAACTTCCGGGCAATCTACTGGGTAAACCGATTTTATTTTACTTTGAGTGAATTTAAATGAAAGAAGTCTCCTCCATAAATCTGTCTACGACGTACTGCCGTTTCTCCGACAGATGTGAATCGTAGCCAACAGTCATCTAACTAACCTGGAAGTACATGAACGCCCATCTTTAAAAATGCGTTTTCTCGTGAGGGAACGCAATCTTTTTTTTTTTTTCTTCCATGTCATCTTAGGGGTGCCATAGTTTCCCACCCTGAATTGAAGAAAAATCTCACGGCACGGCAGAATCACTTCTCTAAAATGTTAATACATAATTTGTCATGTTATCATATGGTTGATGGCTCATTATCATGGTACAGACTGATTTTCTTTCTTGACTCAGTAAATTTGGGGGAACATAAAAGAGACTAACCGTCATGTTAGAAAGCTCTCCCGAGAGAGCCATTTAGCAATTGGTTTATATGAGGACTGTGGATATCTTTGTTGACATACTCATCCTTATCAAAATGGAGTGCAATCCTTTGTAAGATGTTTATTTTAACCACAGATCTGGTACAACTTGTGCATGTGTTCCTAATGAAGCGTCTGTTGTAAATACCATACTGTATTGTGATGGGCAGTCTGCCTAATCAAAATTTTCTGGTTGGACAGTTTAAAAAATGTATAGACCAAATGATTTGATTGAGCATTAGTAAAGAATGAGGTCTTGTTTTTTCTGTATTTCATACAAACTACTACTAGTCAAGGTAGCCTCAACCTGTAGTCACAATTGTGGATTTGTATTTCATGTTCTGTTCCAGGCATGCATTTCATTTCCCTTTCTGTCTCTGCAGGATATGTTCCTGGGACGTAGACCACTTCTTGCAACTGTCTGAAAAAATGGAGGACAATGTGATGTCTTGAAGGGACGGGATAACAACAGAATGGCAATTTCTTCCCTATAATTTGTAATTAAAGTTATATGAAAGCAGATTCATTCAAAGTGTATTTTCTTTAATTTGTTTTGAAATGCTTTTACAACTGATGAAAACTTGGAACAAATTATTTTGGTAACATTTTAAACTTTGAAAATATATTTAAATGTGTAAGACTTGCAGTTCAAAGGTTTGTACAAAGGAAATCCAAAACCAGGAATCAAGGCCCTGCGGTTTTTGTTCAAAAAAATACCAATCAATTCCTAACGGAAATTAAGGTTTGGCATTTGACTTACATTTCCTTAAAAGAGCATGGGGACATTTTAACATTGTTTTGTGTGCATATTTTAAATGGAGGAAAATGCAAAGACATTCCATTTTGCCTCAGTTGGTTCAATTGTGTAATTAGTGGCACACAATCTACAAAATAAAAGTAGTTCATCATGTCATTGATTATTAGTTTCAATCCCTATCAGAAATGCATGCAATCAAGTGGGCATCTGGTAGACTGTCCGGTCATTCGTATTCTGGGTTAATGATGAAATCACCTGAAATGTCGTACGCAACGTTTTTCTACGCTTTATCAGGTGCACTTCATCTTGCTTTGTGCAAGTCCCACATTGTGATCCACAGTCGACACACAGAGATATCCACTATTTTTCTACTTGAGTGCAGAACAGTTGTCAGTTTTCCGCAACAGGGGTAAAAGTGTGTCCATTGAAGAGCAGAAAGTTCCCCACTCTAGTTGTCCCTCTCTCTGGTCATCTTGATCATGGTCTCAGGGGATCTGTAAAGGAAGATGAGCTTCTCAAAGAGAGTCTCTTCCAACTCCATCTCTCCGGTCTCGCGCACCACAAAGATGTCCGTGCACAGCTTGAGGACACGGTCCACGCATGGCAGCTCCTCGAACATGATGGAGCGCGAGATGCCGTTGAAGAATTCCCTCACGAACTTGCCGATCACCAACACCACTGACATGTAGAGGCCCACGATGCTATGGAGTGAGAGGTAAAGTAAGCATTACTAGGTGTATATATTTGTCTTAACTTGACATACGATTAGAATTTTTGCCCCCAGGTCAAAATGCTGGGGCCTCTCCAAACAGGTGACCTACCCGTGTCCAGCCAAAAAGCCCAGACTGGATGGACTGACTTTGTCACTAAACACCACAATTTCAATACTGTCACACTTTTGGTCAGATGAGACAAGTGTTGGAGTACACTCCTGTACTATCCACCACTGGTCTGCTTCCCGCTGCGAAGTCCGGTTGACCTTTTGCAGTTTGATAGCCAGGGGTTTGAAGAAAGCCAAGAGTTCTGGACGGTCAGTGTGGCCTATGGGGGAACATAAATGGATTTGCCGTTGCCAAACCGTCAGAAGTACTCGTGGAGCAATATGTTTATTGTTTTGATTGTCGTTAGCAGTAGGGAAGTACTGTGGTGGAGTGGTTAGTACATCTTAGTGGTTGTGTCATCCTGGCTACCCCACAGAAAATCTTCTGGTTATGCCCTGGTTAAAACTGAGCAGTCTTTGTAAAGGCAGAATGTTTGCAACATCAATTGCTGTATACTGTACTGATTCTATTGTGTAAGTGAAAAATCAACGCACACACTGTCCCTTTAAAATCGCAGTCTTTTGAGACACAACTTGATTATCTCAACTTTTTAGGATGATGAATGACAACTTAAGTAATTTTAGAAACTTACATATACACATGACCAACCGATTGACTGTCAAACAAAAGTGTGTTCAGACTGTTCAAGACATCAACTTACCTACATTCATCCTGGTCGCCATTTTGGACTCTGGTCCTTTGGGACCTCTGAGGAACTTGGGCAGCAGAGAGTTAATGATCCTATCAGGACAGAGAAAAAGCACAAGAGTTATATTACATTTCATTTACAAAATATCCACTTACGTTAGACTGTGACTCACACATGTTTGCTGCTGTTGCCTTTGAGCATGTGGACTATTCCTTCCTTCAAGGCCTTGTCCTCAAACTTCACCGTGTGTTCCCCCACTGTCTCAGCATTCATTGATATGGAGGCATTTCTAAAACAGTATAGGATATAGTATGTAAGATGCCCGACATAGCTAAATAAATTCCAGCACAATCTTAGTTGAATTTGCCCTTGAGGAATTGTAATCATAATAAAACAGGCATGAAAATGAGTACACTTTTGGTGAAGTTCGACGTTTTGAAACCAAAATAGGTGACCTATGCAAATCATGGGGATCCAATGAGAAAATAATTTTGGGTGGGTATGGACGAGACCGGGATGTATACCAGAGATTATCAGTGAATTGCGAACATGTGCGAGCAATTTATGGGAATTCGATAAAAACCGAATCTCACATCACTATTTATTTTGTCCAAAAAGGTATTGGAGTGCTGTTACCGGATTGGTTTGTGACGTGCACAAGCAGTTGGCTCGTGCAGATCAATTTTGGGGGGAAACTGAAAAGAAGACCCCTTACTGATTTAGAGTTAGAATACTAAATACTTGGAATTTGGTCAGTGATTATTTCAATAACCCAATTTTTTTCAGGTATATTTACATTACACTGGAGCTCTGTTGACATAACTGTAATGCTAGTTACAAGTAATACAGCATATCACTAGAAGAAGGTGTCATAGATGCACAAAACATAACACGGCAGAAGCGATAACATAATTATCTCAACAAGCCCCTAGTGGAAAAATTGTTAATGATAGCTAGCTTGTATTGTAAATAGTAAATCACAAATAATAATAATAATAATAATAATAATAATAAAATACATGACATTGATTAATGCTAGTGCTTTGTTCTAAAATCTCGACAACATTTTCAAGATGTGTAGATGATGCTGAGACAACGGCACTGACTGGAAGCTTCAGGGAAAGTTGGCGCAAGCTAATGACGTCAACTTTTAGTGCTCGCTAACTTTTCGAGAGTGATTAGCTAGCTAACATGAATGTCACATTTTAGAATACCAAGTCAGATTAATGTCGTTAGCGAATTTTCTCCACTTCCCTGTCATATGACACATGTACTTAACCCATTACTATTTATTAACTGTACTAAATTTCATGAGACAAGTTGTCAGTCTTAATTTCTTATGAAGCATAATGTCAGTGTGTATATTGCACAGATACATTAGTATACACTGATACTCTCTTTAATTCTGCTTGATTTTCTCTCAAAATGCATTGCATTGATGTTTTTAAATATGAAATATTCAAACTTTTCTTCTGGGGAAGTTGTGCCCCCAGATCTCCCTAGAAGGCTCATATACAGTACTGTCCTTCTTTTTCACCTCTGACTCATTGTCATGCTTGATAAAACATGCTCCCATGTATGTCATTGGCATCGCTCAACAAATTATGGTAAGTAAACATATGTAGTAAATAACAAATTACTTCCAGACCAATAATAGAATTGGATAATTTTTCCTGGCACAAGTGGTGATCTCTTGCAACACACTAATGTGCCGTAGCGCAGTGGTTGGGAATCACATATACAAATTCAAACGGTCAGCCTGACCTGAGCAGTGTCCAGCGCAGCGTCATGTGTAAATGAGGGGAGTTGCTGAGTTCTTCAATCATGGCCTCCCGACTGGCAGGGCTGATGCTCCAAAGCAGGCTGGCATCACTCTTGATCTTTGCAACAATAATGTCTTCCGCCTCATAGTTCATTATGAACTGCATAGCAGACTTGAGGAGAGAGAATAAATATTACCATTCAGTCATTAGTTAGAAATTGTGCTCAGTGTGATACACTGCAGTATGTAACGCTTGACACAGCAGACCTCATTAAATTGTTGCAAATGTAAATACATCCATTTTACTTACCACTCAGCCTGTTTAATTCACACAATTTAATTTATCAATGGCAGATTTTGTTGATGTATTAAGCTATTCGGAGGATAAAGTTTTGTTTTGTTTTTTCAAACGTTGCATGGAAGTCAAGTGGATCGGATAGGAAGTTCATTTATTTGTAAATCACATCATAGGGCAAGAAAGAGTATAGCAGTTATCAGGGCCCCTCAGGGGTTGATACCACATAAATCTAATAACAATGCTTAGATTGCTGGTTAGTGAATATAAGTTAGTGCGAATCACAAGAAGACTTCTTTAATGAAATGCTTGCTTTTTTTGAAGAAGAGAAGATCATCTCACTGGGTAGGTTGCATAGATTTTGGTGAGTCGGTTGAATGCTGCTTCTGAGTATGAAACCAAGTTCTGCTCCTGGGCGCTCATGGTGAACAGAGGCTACAAACACACAAACAGAGGGAGTGAACAATGATAATACACTTGTGACCAGTAATCCAATTATGCTTGTCATTTCACATCAGTTGAGAGTAACAACAAATACTGTTCGTGTAATGCTGTTCAAAAAATACTTTGAGCAAAAAAAAATGCCTCTCCTCAAATCATGGCCTTTTTCTGTAATTAAAGTGCCATCCATTTGAACAAATGAGTTTCGCACCTCAAATAGGTATCTCTTTTTACCACTAATTAACACCTCCTTGGTGCCCAGTACTCTCTACAAATGTCCCTGGCCACTACTTGAGGAAATATAACAAAGTGAAAGCCAAACAGCAAGGATCTTAATTGCTCCTGACCTCATATCCGGCAATACTGAGCTGTATGGAGACATCAACAGGCTGATTTGTGACACCGGCTGCTGATTGGATGAGAGACATGAAGAGCAGTGGGAACCAGATGATGCTGATGAGAGCAAAGATGAGGAATCCTCCCATGCCATATTTCACCACTTTCTTCTTCTTCTGTCCTGGTGGGTGGGGGAATTTCTGAAACAATGATCAATCACTTAATGAGGAACTAAAATAGTACAGAGGAGTTTGGGGTGGGGAAACATTTCGAATTTTGTTGTAGAACACGTTCACATCAGTTGTTCTCTGATGCAATTGCTATTACTGTACACTGGTCAACAGCAAATTGGAATCAGAGATTGGTTCATGTGTCCCTAAACAAATGCAAACTCCTGCAAATTCTTTCAAGTTACTTTGTCAGACTCCCTCCAGCACTTGAGGATAAATATATTGGCATAGATGTCTTCCACACAGATCCAGCTGGACAAGGACAGAGTGGTATCGGTCCAGACCCAGTCCATCACGGCCCTTAACTCCGTCAGGAAGGGGACCAAGCGAAACCTGAAGCAAGCAAGAGAAAAATATCATTATATAATGTTATGTAAAGCAAGGCAACCACATGTGTACCCTTGAAAGAGGAAGAGATTGAGGTAGTTGAAGTTCTTGGTGAGGAAATTTCCCAGGATGCGATTTGGGTAGCCACACTTGATCTGATACGCCGATAGGCCAAAGTAAATACACTTGACAAAGTACCACAGCTGGGCCACAGGGTTACGGTTGAATCTCCTGTGTGCAGAACACAAGACATTGAAGGGGATATCTGTGGTTGTTCATTATTTCAAATGAATACATTAAACCTTACCTCTCAGTGACCCCAGGGAGGATAAAGAACATCCAGAAGTGTATGCCAAACACCAACACCACTTGGAAAACGCACTTTCCCAGCAGAGACTTCTTCAGGTAGAGGGCCCGGTCCACTATCATTGTACCAAACTGGATGAGCAACATGACCAGGAAGGCTTCGGGGACTTGGTCCTCAGACAGGGACTCTGTGATGTCAGCCGCCGCAGAGTATTTCTACACGTACAGACTCGCGTCAGTGATACCCAATAAGTTCTATAGCACTGCAAACGACGACCACAATAATAAACAGACAAAACATATACATACCGGTATTCAGTATAATCGTTTTAAAGGCTGAATGTTCAATACAATCAACACTGACCGGTGTAACTAATAAAGAGGCCTGTTCTAAGGTGACAACATATAAATATCACAGGTGAATATATTCCTACTAGTGTGTATGGCGGTGACTTACCCCAAAGGCCCAGTATCCATATATGGTCACGATGAAGTTAACGACATCAATGAGAAACATGAGGGCGTAGACGTCACACACGGGACTATAATCTGGGTGGATGATGTCATAGAAAAACTGCCTTATGGGTAAGTAGATGTGAAGGGCCCTGAAACAAATGAAAACAAATAATACATAACATCTATTATTTTATCCAGATGACCGTCCATCTAGGTACTGAGTGGCACACGTGCACTTTTGAAGAAGAGGTTCATTTTTAGACAGTTTTTTCCCCCTTTTTTTTTTCAAAGTACCACACACTTGGCGACAAACTGACATGGCATTTACAACGATTAAAGTGGAGGCCACTATATGAGGAAATACTGTATCTAATTGCAAAAACATTGAGAAACGTTTGAGATCCAATATCCAAAAGCTAAAAGCATTATCTTTCAAACTCACACTTCAATGATGGTGGTTTTAACCTGCAGCATCTTCTCTCTGATCAGCTGCCTGGTCCTTTGTCTCTTGGTCAGAGGTGGTTTTTGCCGACCTCGTCTCTTCTTGCTGTTCTCCCTCTTGGGCTTGACTGATTCCGAAGAAAAATAAAGAAATCATGGGAGGAAAAATAATATGGCATTCAGTAGCAGAGCAGACCTACACAAAGTCCAAACAACCCTAAAGTACATCAACAGCCTCAGCATACAGTCTTGTAAATTTTGTCACTAAGATTCATGTACCGGTATTAGTAGGACATTCATTTAAAATAAAAAAAAATCTTGTGAAACAAAAAGTACGCGCCAGTTAATAGGGGTGAACTCCTTTTTACACTTGTGTGACCATGAAAACTCATTCAGTACCACCCAAGTCTAGACCAAGTCTGAAAAGACGTTTAAAAACGTCTTTGGGAGTGAATGAGTTAAGAGCGTGGAAAAATGAGTCGTTTCTCATTACACAGTAACGATTCCACTGCAAGTGTAAATTACTGACTGTCAAAAGGCCAACAGTTTTTCAGCAATGTGTCTTTAGTGTTCACCATCTGCAGAGTTTGCTCTCTTCAGCTTCTGTAAGATGGAGGTGGTGGATGACTGGAGAGGGAGGAACTTGAGTCGGCGTGTTTGTTTCTCCTTTTCTCCTCCTGTAATTTTCTTCTTGTCCACCTTCTTCTTTAGCTTCTTGAAGAAATCGGGCATCTCCACTTCCTTGTTGTCCCACAGCCCGTGACACTGCGCAATCATGGACACAAAGACAGTATCTTTTTTTATTTTACTGAGCACTTGATTTTATGCGTAATTTAGTTACTTTCCTGATTACTTGATTTTAAAAGTAACTAAGTGAGATGACAAGTTACTTGATTAGTTTCTTTCAGCAGACGTCGACAACCCCATTTAACATAAAAGTTACTATAGTAACACGCTAAATTTCTAGTTGCTCAAAATGACAGCCAGTATTGAAGTAATGGGATCAATGGTTGTCAAACACACCACAAACTACAGTATGTACAAAAGTCTTGGGACACATCTTCGCCAATCACAGGGCTCACATACTATAAACAATGCCATTTAATGTCACATTCTTTGGTCAATTTAGAGCCGAGGCCCCCAAACCAAGAAAGCGCAGAACTGTAATTGTGCTGCCCATCACAAATAATAAGAATATGAAAATAATGAAAAGACGTTTAAAAACGTCTTTGGGAGTGAATGAGTTAAGAGCGTGGAAAAATGAGTCGTTTCTCATTACACAGTAACGATTCCACTGCAAGTGTAAATTACTGACTGTCAAAAGGCCAACAGTTTTTCAGCAATGTGTCTTTAGTGTTCACCATCTGCAGAGTTTGCTCTCTTCAGCTTCTGTAAGATGGAGGTGGTGGATGACTGGAGAGGGAGGAACTTGAGTCGGCGTGTTTGTTTCTCCTTTTCTCCTCCTGTAATTTTCTTCTTGTCCACCTTCTTCTTTAGCTTCTTGAAGAAATCGGGCATCTCCACTTCCTTGTTGTCCCACAGCCCGTGACACTGCGCAATCATGGACACAAAGACAGTATCTTTTTTTATTTTACTGAGCACTTGATTTTATGCGTAATTTAGTTACTTTCCTGATTACTTGATTTTAAAAGTAACTAAGTGAGATGACAAGTTACTTGATTAGTTTCTTTCAGCAGACGTCGACAACCCCATTTAACATAAAAGTTACTATAGTAACACGCTAAATTTCTAGTTGCTCAAAATGACAGCCAGTATTGAAGTAATGGGATCAATGGTTGTCAAACACACCACAAACTACAGTATGTACAAAAGTCTTGGGACACATCTTCGCCAATCACAGGGCTCACATACTATAAACAATGCCATTTAATGTCACATTCTTTGGTCAATTTAGAGCCGAGGCCCCCAAACCAAGAAAGCGCAGAACTGTAATTGTGCTGCCCATCACAAATAATAAGAATATGAAAATAAAAGTATCACCCACATGGTGTTCTTGTCTTTGAGTAGTTGCAACAGTATAAAACTGCAAGCAAAGACAGTACTAAAGTACACAAGGTATAAACAATAAAGTTTATTTATGTTCACCTTGAGAATGGAGCGGTGGAAGAACAGAGCAAGCAGTTGAATGAGGTCAAAGAGGACGTAGCCATCCTTCTTCTCCACCCCGATGATGTTGGGCAGGGCAAAGGGACGTTCAGCATTGATGCCTCGGTAAGCTGAGGTGGTCCAGGGGAAGAAACCGAACTGGAAGAAGTACTTCACCACCACATTGAGCTGAAAGAAACATGGGTTGATCATAACTTTGGGTGGGATCCATCAGACAAAATAAAGTGTCATTGATTAGTAACTTCAGTGGGAAAGATAAATATTAGATAATAACATCCATAAATTCATTTTCTGTATTACTTGTCCTCTTTAGGATTGCGGATGAGCTGGAGTCTATACCATCTGATTTTGGGGAAGAAGTGGAGTACATTCTATATCACGGAGCAAAGACAGCCAAACAACTATTAACACATGTTCTGTCACACGAGCTTTCACAACAAAATATCAGTTTCAAAGCTGTTTCAAAAGACTCTGTGGCATTTTTGCCATTGACACAGAAAATAACATGAAAACCCAGCACAGGAATCAAGGTATTCTAATCAGGCGCGCTTAGCGAGTGGCAATGCAAGATGGCTGCCGGTGGCTTCACTTCTTTCTACAGCAAGCAAGCGCAAGTAAGGAAAATACATCATACATGGATTTCAAATGGAACCAAAGAGAAAAAACATCCAATCTGCTGCTGGCCAGAGTACGGCGTGGGATCCTGGAGACTAACGTAAGTTATTTTAAACTAAAAAGGAAAAACTTTCCATGGGTTGATAGGATTTCCTAATAAAAACACAAAGATAGCAGTTTTTTTCCGTTTTTGCGAGGTTGCATGTGTGTGAGGGTCAATTGCTAGGAGTGCTGTTGTTCAGAGAGTACCTCAGTGTAGATGATTGCAGTCATCCAGAAGCGTTTGGTTGGCCGGGGCACAGACAGCATGGCCCACATGAAGATGAGGATGGGCAGGATGAGGGAAAGCAGCGACGCCGACACAATGTGATTGAGGATGATGACAAAGTAGCACAACATCTCCGACTTCGACACCATAGTGTTGTAGAGGGCAAAGATGAGCTTCAGTGGCCTTGGAAGTGTCAGGAAAAACTTGTCCGACTCTGAGATCTCATCATTCTCAAAAATTCTGTGGGAAGGGGTGAACGCAGGTGAAAACATGAACAACTCTAAATAGCAGCATTTGCTTCTATTAGCTATTCTTGTGTTGACTGACTTGTTGAGCAGCAACTCGCTGGCAGTGAGGTTCCTACTTTCCTGACTTAATGGTCTTGGGAAATCAGAGCCATCCATACTTATTTCTGGGATTTCCTCCCTGAAGGAAAGGGAAGTGCATTCTGGGTACTCTGGGTAATCATCTTCCTGAATTTGCTGGGATTTATCATCTAACTCCGCCCACTCCACACCCTCATCTTGTTGTTGCTGCATTTCATCAGGCTCCTCTTGTTCACGCCATTTTTCATTTTCATCCTCCTCTACATCCAGTTCTTTTTCAATAGGGTTTGCGTCACGGCTGCTGAGAGAGGAAAAAAGCATTATTGTAGCAGTTGTGATGACATTTTGGGAGTGAAATGGTATCGACTTTTTTGCAAGTCATGCATTTTTTTTTTTAATGGGCTTAAGGGTTGATGAAACTCCATCACGAGGTAGGGCAACTACACACTAATCATGCTTCCAACCACTTGTTTTAGACAATGTCATCCAATTGTGGAGTCGTGTAAAAAAGTGAAATGGGACCTGCTTGGAAGAATATGTACACATTATAATAAAATATGTTATAATATCAAAGGTGGTAGTGGTGTTTTACTGGCAGTCTTCTTCTTCTTCTTCTCCTTTCGGCACGTCCCTATTCAGGGGTCGCCACAGCGAGTCAGTAATTTCCATCCGCCCCTGTAAACCGTCCTACCAACTCGCATGGTCGTCTTGGCAAAAGTTTTACGCCGGATGCCATTCCTGACGCAACCCTCCCCATCTCTCCGGGCTTGGGACCGGCACTGGGGAACAGTGCACCCCCAGGGGAGGGCACTGCCCCCCAGCGGCTGGGTTGTTTTACTGGCAGTCTAAAACGGGTAATAAAAAGCGTTCTTTGAATGTCAGAAAAAAAAACACAATCGCTGTGCTAATTTTAGTCTCTCAAGTGAAAATAAATCGACTGTACTTTCTAGATCAGGGGTGTCAAACTCATTTCACATGGTGGGCCACATACGGCCTCGGTAGATGTCAAGTGGGCCGGACCATTAAAATGATACCATACTTTGCTATAAATAACCAAAACAATGTCTTTCCTTTGTTTTGGTATAAAGAAGCACAAGAACATTAGGAAAATGTTGAAATTTAATGAACATATCTTTTACAAAATATTTCATGAATCTTACAAACTAAGGAGAGTGCTATTAAATGTGTAAATGTGAGAGTGCTATTGATAGCGTCTGCTGTCATGGGTCTGTCACAGTGACGGACTGAGGCTGCTGTTGTCTTCTTCTCTGATCAAAACAGTGTCCCCTTGCGGATACTCAATGAATTGCACCTTATTAAAAATATTAATTCTGTCTTTAATGCATTTTTTTCAGTTTTAAATTATCCTGCGGGCCTAATTGAACCTCCTTGTGGGCCGGTTCCGGCCCGCGGGCCGTATGTTTGACACCATGCTTTACATAATCATCTCGCGGGCCGGATTAAACTCCTTTGCGGGCCGGATCCGGCCCGCGGGCCGTATGTTTGACACCCCTGTTCTAGATGTATATTTTTGCTTTGCGCCACACACATGCAGGCCTTCCATCCTCACCTCGGTGAGACCTCATCAGCATCATAAGAGCTCCAGTCAATATTGGCAGATTTCAGGAGTCTCTTTCTGAGATGGGTGGCAGCCGCTGCCACTGGAGGTTCATCGAGCTCCTCCTGGGTTGGCTGCCGGGAGCCCAGCATGGTTTCCTCTGTCATACAGCTGACAGGCAACAATGGGAAAGGGCAATTGAAGTCAATCAACAGCATCATACAACGAGAGTGATCTAGGAGTGGAACAAATGTTTTTGATTTGATTTGGATCTTTAATGAACATAACTTACAGTATGTGTTTTGATACATATATTTTATAAATGTATTGAAGGAAAGGTATACATGTACATGAGAAAATAACAACATGTAATATTTAATTTAAAAGGTTTTTGTCGTTAATAAAGTAATTTTCCCCATACACTGATTTTTTTTTTTTTAATTTGCTCAATTGTATTTCGTCAACTAGTTGCATGAAATATAATCATCTGACTGCAGATACATTTCTAAATAGACTATACATCTTTAAAAAATATTCCTGGATGCAGATGTTTTTATTTGGTGGAAACACTTGACAAAATAAAATTGGGTCTATTCATCACACCATTTTTTTCAGTGTATTTCATGAACTTTACATTTTTTGAAAACAATTTAGTGTCAGCAGTGAATCTGATTACGATATTTTTGCAGACGAGAGTTTAGGTAACGAAAAATAGATAAATGACACAAATATTCAATACTGAATACTGATTGGTGTCACTATGCTGATTCTTCCATGCCCATTTAACCCTGGCAGAGTAACCTTGGCATGACCCCACTGCCAGCAATTCATGTTTATATAGAGGTGTGTTGACCAACACACCTCTATATACAGTACAGTACATGTACTGTGCAGTAGTGTACATCCATACATACATAGTAGTATACCATATCAACATAATATTTAATAGGGAATACATTTGCGGTTATTGCACAGCATGGCCTTCTCTGCTGACCTAATTGCTATCAACAGTACTGGCGTAAATGTATTTTATTACATTATGGGATTCATTTAGTATGTATTTCCCATGCCAATACTGGTACGTACGGCAATTTAAGAATCTCAGGTGAGGAGTGTGTGGAGGCACTGTACCTTGAGACGCTGCTAGCCCAGGACATCTTGGAGGCCTGGCTCTTGAGTTTGACGTAGGCGTGGCGGGAGGTGGGCGGAGCAGCTGGCGGTGAGGGAGGAGGCAGAGTGTCTTCTGGGTCTCCATGGGAGGATGATGTGTTCTGACGGGATAACCAGCTCTCGTAATACTGCTTCACGCTCTGCTGGCTCACCTCTTTGCCCTGCAGAGTGACCGAGAAAAAGAGAAACAGCGTGTTGTTATGTTATTGTCCATGTGTCGTCTTGTGTCCTCTCACCTTCTTCTGCTGCTGGCTAAGTAATGCTCTCTCAAAGAGCAACACTTTGGAAATGTCCAGGTTATCTTTGCAGAAGGAGTTGAGACCCTGAGTGAGGTCATCGAGCAGCGACTGCAGGAACGCAAAGCCGAATTTCAAAGTGCTAATGAGGCGCTGTAAAATGTTTTCTGGAAAGAAAAGTGCACATTTAGACACCTTATTTGTTCAAATCTAGTTAAATGGAAACAAAACAGTCAGCTCACTCATGTCTTATTACCTTTATCTTCTTCGCCTTCCTCTCTTGCTGTGCTTTCCTCAAGTTCATCCTCACTTGAGTCGGCTCGATCAACACCTAGAAGAAAGGATTTTCCGCATTTTACCATATTTAAATTGGAATATTATTAAACATCACTACCACTCCAAAATAAAGTGCGTGAAACCTTTGACAGCACATTCCATTATTATGAACCTTAATAGTACTTGATTCATGAACATCCCTGGACAAGATTGAATCAACATATTTCCTGAGAGTATGTTGATTACAATGAAAGTTATGCTAGGTTTTTTTTTTGTTGCTACAATTAAAGGGGAAGTTAAGTCAAAACATTTCCTTACAATAATATATTGTCCGCATTCCCACCAGTCTAAACATGAGATTCTGATTAATACAGCGCTTGTGGAGTATGAATTAAGCAGAAAAATCTACCCGTTTTTATCCATCTTAGGGGGCGGCCATTTTGCCTTGGACTGACACTTGCTGTCAAGTGAAAATGACAGCATAGCGCCTAAGGGTTCAGATAATGCTCGTCATGGCTCACCTGTTTTCTGGGTTTCATCATGTGACGTAAGCAAGCTCTTAGGCACAGTGTTGTAATTTTTGTGTCATAAGTCTAAGTACCAAGGAAATGTTTCCAACTGTTCCAACAACCCCAAGTTGACTTTTACATTCAAAATCCTTCAGTGAAACAAATACCGGTATTTCACTCACCACTTTTTAAAAGTTTTGACTTTTGAGGAATATAAATGATCTCAAATTTCTTTAAACTGTCATGTTTAGTGCTAATAACAAGTACCCCCATTTTTGTGCCCAAACTCCTCACTCTGCTGTGGCTGAAGCTCTCTCTTTTCTCTCTTCTTCTGCTCTTTCTTCATTCGCCTCTTCTCTCTGCTCAGGTCCTTCAAAGCTGTTTTAGAGCTGGTGACCCAGGCATTGTAAGCCAGCTAAGAATAAGATGTGCATAAAATACATTAACTGTTGAGGAACTTTTGACATGGAGTTTTTTTAAAAACTTTTTCTGTTGTTTTCTGGCTTCAATAAACCTGAAAAGCAGATTTCTTCTTTGGGGGTTCCTCCTCTTTCTTCTCTGGATCCTCCTCTTCCTCCTCTTCACTGTCACTCTCAAACAGATGGTAGCCACAGTTGTTTTCCACTGTGTGGTAAAGAACAGTGTCACACGGACTACACTTAGACCAGCATCCCTCCAGTACCTTAGATCTACCATTTTCTCTACCATCATTATTTCCCACTCACTCACACGGTGAATACAAACAAGCCATCATTCACACATATTTTCACCTATGAACAATTTAAAGTCATTCGTTAACTCAACAAGATGCAACTCATAGGTGGAGGTTTGATTCCAAGCATCAAGTTACTCCAAACACCTTTAAAATAAATGTGCACATCTTTTGTAATATTAATTGCATTCGTACGACATTAAAGGGTGTGTGTAATCGACTATTCATTGTTCTGTTATCTGTTTATGTGGCATCACTTTATCATGTACCTCCAGGCCGTGAGACCCAAGGCTTCCACCATTTTCCTGCATCCCTCTTTGCCTTTTCCTCTTCATCTGGAAGACATTGATCAGTCTTTGCATCTATATTGCATATTTATATTTGCACATGCTGGTGTAGAATGCAATTTTAGTTGTTGTGTGAACGCTGAATGACAAGCATTCAACAGGAAGCATGTGACCCAAATATGTGTCAGAAAACAATTGCATTCATTATCGTGTGATACCCAGTGTCTCAGGCTTCTGATCAAGGGGAAGCCCCTCTTTGTCTGCTGCCGTTGGGCGACTCTTCTGTTTGGATTTGATCTTCTCCATCCTACAGGCAGATGCGGAAAGTTTACAAGTGTTTTGTTTGTAACATTTATTACAAATACAAAAGTATTGGACAACCTGGCCATTCCAGCTACAGGAAGGATTTATAAGTTTCCCAAACCTCGGAAGCAGACACATACAACTGTCTAAAACATTTGTAATGTAATTACACATTGTAATCACACATTTCAGTAGAGAAAAATTAAGATTTAGTAATTCAAGGTTTTCATCCCTTCCTGCATCAAATTCATTAATTGACTAGAGGCGTGTACCAATTAATTCAGTCCATATACTCTATTAGGACAAATGGGAGCATGAAGGAAACAGATTCGCTGGCATATTTGGCTATTTGCTTTCGACTGTGTGTCTTACTGTTTCTTCAGTGTCTCCACAGATTTCTTCTCCATCTCCAACCGGGCTGCAACTTGCTTTTTCACCTTGGCCTCAAACAACTCAGCACCCCTAAGAGGTCAAGAGAGACATTTTGGAAAAAGAAGATACAGTAAATGTTAATGTTAGTTAAAACAAAAATCTATGCTGATATCTAAAACACCACAATCTTTTCATCAACAAATAAACCACATTGGAAAACCAGGAAAGCAAGCCATTGCCATTAAAATTTGACATTGTTTTCTGACATGTATCCAATTTTTATATAAGGGTCTATATCATGGTCTGGGAGGCCTATAGAGCTGACAAAAGGCCGACGACACCCTGTAGTTAGGCTAATGAACCACGACACAATCAGTGGCAACTACTTGCCAGAAAGTTTGTTAATGTTTCTTTCCGGAAGACCATAACAATTCGAAAACCTTGTTCCTGTTCTGAATATTATTGGTTTATTATGATAAATCTGATTCTTATTTGGCAGACCTGGAGGCCAATATCTTGGCAGACTTGAGGTCAGCCACCACATAGAGGAAGTAGTAGCTGAGGAAGACTCTCCTCTGTGCTAAAAGGACGGTGAAACAGATTGCATCCCACACGATGCCGGCCTCGCCTTCGGGCAACTCACACTCGTCATCCGGCTCGGCTGAAAAACACAAAAAGAACAATAGTATGATTATATTATACTGTTATTAGACATCCATCCATTCATTTTCTATACCTCTTATTGTGGTTGTGTGGGAGCAGGATGTTTTCTCAACTAACTTACATTAAAACTGGCCAAACGAGTCACCAATGGCAGGGCATTAAAGCAGATCTGCTAATCACTACTTCACAGTGTTGCTTTCAATGGATATACAATTGAATCTTTGTTTTAATCCTTAACCACAGTCAATGTCATCTTAACGGAAATAGTGACATTTTCGCACCATCACAATCCTTCAGGCGACACACAGATGTACGGTAATACCATGGAACCTCGAAATGGGAGTCCTACATTTGACCTAAAAGTCACTTTTTATCAAAGTTAAAGAAGGCTGTTTGGTTGGTTTTATTGTTCACATGGGGAAATAGTTTTAGACTTAAGAATATTTTTTAAATGAGTCACAGTTAAATATAGAGACATCAAGGTCAGTCAGCAGTAACATAGACACTCACGGACATCGTAGCCTTTTATGGTGCAGAACATGCTGAAGGCCTGAATTAACCAGCAGCCATTTTTCAACAGGCTGCCCAAGTAGGCACAGGAGCCGAGCTGAAGAGAGAAATTCAAGAAATGGCGCATTACATCTAGAAATGCAGCAACATAGGCATATCTATTGACACATGCCTCACGTTCAGTTAGGGTTGTACGAAAACACCTTAGTTATCCACTCAGTATTCATCTTATCATTTTGGACAATTGTGGTGTGGGCAAACAAGCCCAACTGTATTTGTCTGTCCTCAAAAATGCTCATCTGGATATGTGCACAAAAAAACTCCCGTATGTGAAGTAGGAGAAAAACACTATATTTCTTTCTCCTTTCACTTCCTCTTTAGGTAGAATGACCAGGTGTCCCAATAAATTTGACCAGTCATTGTGATCCCTCTAAAATGATGGAAAATTCTTACTAGTTGTGCCAAGAATGTTATATCGGGATCCAAATGTTTTCACTTTGGTTAACATAATAATACATGAATCTTACGACATTAACAGCAGGCGTGTACAGTACTATTTGTTGGGTAACGTAGTGTCTGACAAGGTCAGTGGACTCACAGAAAGGAGGTTCTTCATGGCGATCACAAAGCAGGTGTAGCCAATGAGCCAGTCCCACAAGCGCAGGATGTATTTGACGGGCTGCATCAGCACACTGCTTCCAAACAACATGAAGTAGAAGCAGGCCACCAGGTAGCCCATACAAAAGATGTTGATGCGAGTGGTGCCCGTGATGAAGATGAGGCACAGCACCAGCCAAAAGAAGTAGCTGAATACGAACACCTTCACCATGTCGAGGTAAGACCTGGGCACAAAAACAATTTTTTTTTGGGGGGGCCTAACCAGTTTGAGCAATCAGCAGTGTGCACCCTGACAAAAACAAGACAGTTGATGCTAATACTGTGATAAGATCACGCTATATGTCGTCGTCAAAACAAAACATCAAGTCAGCATCAAGTCTAAGACATTGGCAAGACAAATTCTAGTGTGTGGCAGGGAAAATGATGAACGTTGACACGACTGTACAATTTTTGATTCTTATAAAACTATGACTTATTGTAAGAGTGCAGGAAAACCCCACTCATTACTCTTAAAAAATAAATAGCTCATCGTCGATTGTATTTTGAAAAAAAAAAGCTGCAGAAGTGTGCATGTACATGCACATGCAACATAAGCACTCCATAACTTCCACTAACAACACAGTTTAAACTTAGCTCTGACATACAAAGTATTGTGGCATCCCCTTGGATTGTAGACAGAGGACAAAAAAATGCGAGGAGGTGAATTTGTGACTACTGTAGCAAACAATGCGAATTGATGGGGGTTTATTGTATTGAACTACAATTTTTTTTCTCATGATGTTTATTCTTTTTATTGCCAGTATGACCATAATACTCAATTGCACTTTCTAGTTATTCCAGACCTGCAGTGAAGGAAGTTGTCCACAGGTATGAACTGGTTGCAGCAGCTGGGGTCAAGACTGCGGCTGATCTCCACGTTGTCTCCAGCCAGCAGTCGCACCGCTGCCCGATTCTCCTCCTCAAACACCTGCCACTGCAAGGAGGAGCACAGCAGCAACAGATGGTCGTCTGCATAGAGGAACCAAAGAGAGATAGGAATTTATCTGAAACAAAGTAACAACTTCCACTGGTTCTATTTTTAGATGTTAAATTTTGTTGTGATTTTTTTTTTTTTTTAAGAGTTAAGAACAAAATGAGAAGACAGTACAGAAAACGATCATAGCAACACGAACAGATTTTCTTTCTTTCTTTTTTAGAACTCTGCTTAGCACAAAGAAGAGGAAACATCTACATAAACATGGGTTTAATTATCTAACGTGCATGTTTCTTTGACCCTCTCTTTGCGTGTGCTGGATTACACAAAAACTTTTTTTCAATCAAAACTTTGAAGAGGGGTCGATATACTCACAGAATATGAATAAGGGATTGGGACTCATGGCAAAATCTGGCATATAAAACCATTTGATGACATTTGAGGTCAAAGGTTGAACTGCAGTCCTCCAGGGGTAATCTAAAAGGCAATACAAGCAAAATCAACACAAATGATCATTCATCCATTTTTCCGTGTTCTACAGAGCTTGTGCATGTCAGCGTCACGTGTGAAATGGAGCCTATCCCATCTGACTTCTGGAGAGCGACCCACATCGACAAACAATTCATAGTCACATTCACATCTACAGACAATTTAAAGTCTTTAACCCTTTCATCCACCTGATAACATGATAAGCCGTCCATTGTAGTAACTGCCGCCCATGAAAGGGTTAATTAACGAAACGTGTGTCTTGGGTTTGGAGGCCTGACACTACAGAAAAATTTGAACCCGTATCTGAGGGAAACATGCCAACTGCTATTCCTTTATAATACTGTACATCAAATCAAACATAACATAAAATATAAGATGATAATAAGAGAGAGTCACTGACGATATAATGGAACACTAGCCTGACTTCACAGCTTGCCATCGGGGTTCAACGCCCGCTCAATTGACTGGTGACCAGGTCAAGGTCTAGTTTGTCTTTTGCCCAAAGTCATCCAGGTTAGGCTACCGCTCACTCGCAACCGAATTGAGGACAAGCACGACAGAAAAAGGATGGCTGGAAAATCAAAAGGATTTGACAGTAAATAGGATCAAATGGGGCAGTGTCCCAATATGTGGCAAAATAGCATGCTACTTTTTCAAATGTAATAGCGTTGTAATTCAGTAATTGTAAAAATGATTCAGAGTATAATTCGTCTTGTCTTATATTACAGTGCTGATTTTTAGACTCTAGTTTGTCCAACTTGCCATCTCCCTTTGTCCGAGAGCCATTGGACTCTAGTTGCCATGGAAACAGTGCAATGACACTAATATTAACCATTATTGTCATGGTACATGAAATTTGCCAATCAACAGATGTCCGTAATATGTGACACAAAGAGAAAAAATTCCATCGTCATAGACCGATGCGCCTGAATTCTGTCGATATTTTGCTGTGTCTGGATCTGTGCGATTCCGGGCATTCGCTTTTCTTTACAAATTCAGCCGTACCAACACACAGAGCAGGAGGGATTCCGATGCAGATTAAGTACTGCAGTACTATGAGGCCCGCTGTGAAGCAGCAGTATTTAGGCCACACCTCCCCGATCGCCTTCCTGCGTCGCCGCGACACAACAGCCATCAAAGCGCCAGAGTGAAGCAAGGCGTAGAAATCCATCCTCTGACCAATCACATTCACCGCCACAATCAAACTCATCTGAAAGAGTACAGTACATGAAAGATGAAGATGTTAAGGTGCTACTTGAAATGGACCGATAAGGACAATAGTTGTCACCAGACTGAAAGCTCACCTCTAGTCCAAATTTGTAGAAGAAGAAATTGACAAAGTATTTAATACAGGGCCGGATGCCATGGTCCAGGTGCTGCCTGGTGATCCCGTGGAAGAGGATGCTGAAAGGTGGCGGCTTCAGGTTGTTATGGAGACGGAAATAGACCTGGTGCCGATGGACAGTCGCTTCAAACCCCAGCAGACCCAACACCATCAGATGATTCTAACATGCACGAGATGATGATACGATGATGTCATGGATGAACGGTATATGTGGCCACATCATGTGGACAAAAGTATTGGGACACATAGGGTGACATTGAGAAACAACGGGAATTTGCGTTCATGTTATTGTAGCACATGTAATCCTACCCTGAGGCAGGGAAGGATTCTTCCTTCACACTTGAGCAGGGCGCCGCACCAGTAGATGGGATCCACGGGCTCCATATAGAGGACGGATCTCTTCAGCAGTTCCATCATGTTCCCCCTCATTTCCATGCCAACTTCCAGGGTCGAGGAGTTGGATGAGACCAGGTTCTGAGACAGAAAAATTGACAAATTGAAAATGGTAAGTTATTTGTTCTTGAAAAATGGTCACAATCCAATCTATAGGTGTCTGATCTCTTCAGAAAAGCTTCGAGTTAATGTATTTTTATTCACTTACCTTGATGTGAACTGACTATATCTCCTTTCTTTTTAGTAAAGCATTTAACTCATCTATCCGTTCCATTTTTGTAATAAATATGTTAGCAATGTCTGATTTTATCCATCCATCCATTTTCTCAGCTGTCTTCGGGCAGTAGGCGGGGGACAACCTGAACCGGTTGCCAGCCAATCACAGGGCACACAGAGACGAACAACCATCCGGGCTCACACAGGGACAATTTAGAGTGTTTCATCAGCCTGCCATGCATGTTTTTGGAATGTGGGAGGAAGCCAGAGTGCCCGGAGAAAACCCACACAGGCCCGGGGAGAACATGCAAATTCCACACAGGAAGGCCGGAACTGGGATCGAACCCACAACCTCTGCACTGTGAGCTCGACATGCTAACCACTGGACCACCCTTATATGAATTTATTTCAAAGAACTTTCTTTCTTTTCTATTTTTCTATTTTTTATCTTTAGTTCGAGCACTGACAAGAAAGACAGTATTTTGGTCAAGCCAGGAAATTCCATCAGCCAAATGATTTCTTTTTAACTGATCTTTTTAGTAAAACTTTTTCACCCTGTGTTGAATTGACTTCATGTATGACTGGCGCTCTAGAAAAAAATAAAGCTTGATTCGGTTTTCTCAGGTTGAGGTCTCCATCATTCAAAGCGGCAACCCGGTGGTGTGAAATATTACGACATCACCCACAAGCAACAGAGGCACTCACTGCTGTGCAGTTGGAGGAGTAATCGAGGGGTTTGATGACCTTCAGCTGGTAAAACATCTTGCACACCACCATGACGCAGGCCCACACGGCGGACACGCTGGATGCCGTGGGCCGTAACCGTTGAAACGGGATCGCAAAGACCCACAGAACCAGGAAGAGAAAGTTCATGAGAGAAACCTGTCAAGATGAATAATGGAAAAAAGATCACAACCATAAAACTTGAACAGATGTTTATGCCTGTCCTTTAGTCTGTACGCCACCTCTTTCAAGGACACCCAGATGATGCCAGAAGACACTACTTTGAAGCCATGGAGCTCCATTAGTCTCCAACTCAGCTCCTGAAGTTTCTGCAGGCCTAAGACAGCCTGAATGAGCAGCAGGCTCGCCCGGTTCACAATCACAACCCACTTGTCCTCACAACTGCTGGCAAGTGTATCTGAGAAGAAGAGAAAAATCTGTCAGTGAAGCTGATGAAAAAGCCACAATTAATGAAAGAACACCAGCCATTTATAGTACTGACAAAAAAAAAAAACCAACAACAAAAACAACAATGTGATCGGACAAGCAAAGCAAAGCATTTATTTTTATGTTGAATCATCTGTCAATTTTCCATACCACTTCCATCAATCACTTGATGCAGCTTTATATATAGAGCGCTTTTCATAGATGAAAATCTAACTCAAAATGCTTCACATTAATAACCCCCCCCCCCCCTCCGGACTTAATATTGATTTTGGAAAAGAATCACACAGAGCCGAGAAAATTGTGTTACCTTCTTCCTTCATCTCTTTCTGTCCCTCCTCACCACCTGCTTCTGAGCTCATCTGGAGTTCAATGATATCCAAAGTCTCTTGGCTTTTCCCACTGCTTATGTTCTCCTTCAGAAGTCTGAAAGAAAAAAAAAAAACCTTCCAAAATCGAACACCCTGCAGGTTGGAAAATTTGGAACACTTTTGAAGAAAAATGCCTTCAAAGTTGCACAAAAGCTTTCGCAAGACATTCTGACGTCTTTTCTTTTATGTTTTCTTTTTGACATTACTCAGTTTCAGTTTTCTCATGCTTACCTTTCCCGGAGCTTTTCAATGTCTTGTTTAATACTGGAAAGAGAAGAGGAAGAGAGAGAGACAAAAGAGAGAGAGAGAGATTGCATTTCGAGCTCATTCATCAGTCAAAAAATTATTAAAAATGTGCATGTTTTGACACTTGCAATAGTGTAGAGATAATTACAGTAATTTGAATAGCTCTATCCTGTACACACTTATTAAAAATACAATGTAGAATATGGACATTTTTCATGTTATTTTTGTGCACAATTGAATTTTCAAATAGTTTTTTTTTTTTTCTTTTACTTTTCTGCTCTCTGCAGCTTTTACATGGTAGTGTCCCTGGTGCAAAATTAATATCATGTCACTTCAGCTGAAAACATGCAAGAAGGAATGATGACTTACAGGTCAGAAATCATGAAGACTGAATTTCTGAGTTCTTCTTCTCTAAGTAAAGAATGGATGAAGAAAAAAAACAAGGGCATTTAATAGATGCTTTTTTTTTTTTTTAACTGACTTTGCCCTAAAATAATGAGGAAAAAACTACCGTCACACACCTGGGCACTTGTCTGACGGGGACATTGTCGATATCACTGAGGGTCAGGAAGTCGGAGTTGAAGTAATGCAGCTGGAGAATACAAGCCAATAGGAAGGCCGCTGGAAGTAGGATCCGGGCAAAAAGCTCCACCGTGTCAAAACGTTCCAAACCCAGATCTCGAAGACTAAATGAGGATACAAGATCAAACTCAAACTCAAAATCTGTGTGTCATAAACTTCTACTCACCCATCCTCGGACATGCCCATGATCTGTCGGAAAAGTGCGGACACGCTTCGGAATTGGTACATGTAGATGACGATTAACACCAGCATAGAGTAGCCGACCACCACTGCCCAGAACATCTTCAGGTAGCGACGCCACAAGTCAAAACGAACCTAAATTACAGAAACATAGCATGACATCATAACATGGCAGCCGCATGTAAGCTTATGTTATATTATTAATTATTCTAATTTTATGTTTGAGCATCATATTCTTTCATGTTAGGATTACTTAAATTACATTCTGTTGTTTAATAATTGCTTAGACATGTATTTATGTTGATAGCTTCTGATTGGCTGTTGACGTAAGGAAAAGCAGGAAGTGATTTCGTTGCCGGGAAGAGAGTGTTTTCGATCGTACTGCGGTGCAGACGTCCTTTCAATAAAGCTGCGTTCAAACGGAATCCTTCTCTCCTTTTGCCGTTTCGTAAAGTAGAGCCATCCATTCAAAAACAACGAACCCCTCAATTTACATCATGAATAACACTGGACTCCTTTTGAAATACAAGCGGAAAGGAGAGCTTTAATGTGGGACCATGTTGATGAAATAACACTTTACCAAATAAAGTTTGTTGTAAATATTGCAATGCTGTAAATACCGGTAGCTACACTACAGTAAATGGTGTAACGGTCCCCTGGCCCAGGATGTTTATTTTATCTGCATTCCCGAAACGTTTTCTTTTTTTCATTTCCATGTTGACAAATTTTTCAGTAAGCAAAGGTAGATAGACAATTGCCACTATTTACTTTTTACATAGCACGTTTGTGAATTTCTTTAAGAAGAAACGTTGTGAATTAATTTAGAAAAACTGTCAACGAATCAATGATGGCTCATTAACGTTCCTGTTTATCTTTCAAGGAAGTACCGTCCCTATTCCTGAAAACAAATAGACCACAGGGTTGCTGACAGTATCCAAATGGAGAATTAATGGTGTCTTGTACCCACCACCTTTGCAGCCATTAGGGCTTTGTGTGCTAAGTGTGCAGCGTGTATCTAAAAGGTCAGCAGAAACATAAGAAGGGCGAGGAAAACCAGGAAAATGAGAGCAAAAATGGATGTGTGTGCATTTATGAGTTGAAATCAATAGAGAAGGCCACTTTGGGTATGTTTATGCCTTGCCTGGGTTTAGATACCATTGAAGACCTCCTGAAGAGCTGAAACTTTGTAAAAATTACTTAGATGTTAGTCTCATGAGGGGAAAAAAGAGCTGTGTCACAATTTCGGCCTTTATAAAAATAGGTAATACTCTTTAGACTGACGCTGTCAGAGATGATCATGGTTGTGGCTTTCAGTGTTATACAACTGTACTGCGTCATTCTGATTGAGAGACATTTGGACACAAATTCAGGTAACCAGAGCAACTCGAATAACACATTGGGGGTTGGATCACAGACCTGGTACAGGACGACGAAGGAGAGGAAGAGAACAATGTAAAGAATCTTGTAGACAACCACCTGAGCAAGTGATACATAGTCAAGATTAGATATGGTACATTTCTATTACGATCATATTTTCTATGCATCTATGACCACAAATTGAAACATGGTGGGCTTTATTGTTATGACCGGCGTATCTCTACGCAAAGATGGGTTAGACGGAAGACGTGCTGTTGGTAATTTCACAGATGAGTATAAGCCAGTGGATCTGTGATAGGGAGGACTGGCCGCCGTGGGAAGGCTCACTGTCGTCTTCAATCAAGGCCAATCAAATGCGGCTAATTAATGCGCCAAGCACTCGAGTTTCGATACGATGGAAGCACATCTGCGCTGTGAGGTGGACACTTCGAGACCACCCCTCACCACCGGTCATTCAGTTCGTGTGCCCCCCATAGCTGTGCCGCTCAGTGGAATGATTTTCAAAGTATCATAAAATGTTTCAGAGGATTTGAGGCCCACTGCTCACATATTTCTGAATGCAAAACATCGCATTTGACCAGAATGTCTCCGGTGCGCCAGCCACTTAGATTAAGTCTGAACAGGCGTAAGGTTTAGATCGGCTCTCTGCCACCAAACTGCAACTCTGCCAAGTGCATCTCCAAGATTATAATTCTGCTGCACCATCCCACCCAGCTTGGTTGAGGCTGTTCTGCGAAATTAGCGAACTAGTGCATGCAGCGAGACTTGCGTTGATACAAAAATCAGGATCCGCCGGCATTCGCGCCACCAGCGGATACGCTGCCTATTAAAATAAAGCCTTCTATGTGCATTGTTAGCCGACTGTACACCCGTTAGCCCCGTCAGATACTTGTAGCTTCTATTCTTAATTACAATAGAGTAGAATAATTACAGCCGACTACGAGCCAAATCTTTTTCCCGATAGGAAAAAAATATTTGAAGTGAGGCCTTTGTTTGTTCAAGCTGACCAAGCACTGAGAGGTCATCACTCTTTCAAGTTATTAGATACCAGTACAGCATTATTCAACCAGACCGAGCAAACGGCGTCAATTGTGTTAAACATCTCATAATCGTTAAAGTTATGTGCTATGAAGTAATTTCTTTAACGTGAGTTCTTTGGACTGTTTATTAGTGCATGTGTACCGTTCCAGAGAAGCTGACCACAAAGAACATGGAGCAACAGAAAAGGATCCAGTATTTAACCAGGACCCCTTTCACTCCTGAGATGAGCATGGCCACAATTGGTGACGGCTGGTTTTCTTCTGCTGAAAAAGGTCAAAACAAAGGATATTCAAACTTTTAACACACATTAAGTGATATGAACTCTCGGTGACAAACAAAGAGAATGAAATTACGTTGAATAACTTTGACTTCATCAAGTGAGCTGGCCTTCAGCCTCTGCTCCTCTTGTCTTTCCTTCAGCTGCTGACGAAACATCAACCAGAAGCTGAAGCTGTAGAAAACCTGCATACATAGCAACACTTCAGTCTTGGCAAAGATTGACGTTCTTCTCCACTTCTTCTTCACTCTAAACAACACCCAGTTTTAGGGTATCTTTACATTACCTTAGGTCCCAAGTGGATGCAGGGTGCAGGGTGATAACTATTCAGGTCAAAATCCGCGATGACAGCCGGGGGCAGACCCGGGTACAGCTCAGCCCGGCTCAGGCGCAACCCGCTGACAAAGCCCAAAACCACAAGGACGGTGCCATATACAGCCAGGAAGGGGGCCGACATCATGGCGTATCGCCGTCGGTCTCGCATCATCCAGATGATGCAGGACCATACCAGCAGGGCAAAGGTCAGCCAGTTATTGTAGGTGATACTCCACACCTTCAGAGCAGACAGGATGAATAGCACAAAAGTATTGCTGAAGTTAACTTATCAGGGTGTTTTTTTTTTGTTTGTTTTTACTATTTTTTTTTTGGACAGCTTCCATATTTCAAAGCGCGGCCCCGTTGCTGTGCAATGCTTTCACAAATACATTGGCTCCGCACAGATCAGTGCCAACTTAGCAACTAGGTGGCTATATTGAGCGATGTTTCCGAAACCTCCAGTGACTTTATTAAAAAAAAAAAACAAAACAAAACAAAACAAAAAAAAAAACATTAGGCTGATGGGTCGACTAAATGCTCAAGATTATTTGATTCAGGCTATTTTGACTGTTTCAGAGTAACTTTGCATTTCGTAGCAATGAGTCCATGAAATTTCCTGGTCAGGCTTACTCTACAGCGGACTAATGACATAATTAGAACACTAAAATCCATGTTAGATTTACTCCCTTGGACATTTGGGAACACTTTGGGGTTGTTCTAGATACATCCACTCAATTACAAATCTATTTATAATTCATAGTTGATCGCTGACTTCCTACCATCATGATGATGAGGCCGCTGACATAGCTGTGTTTTTGGATCAGTCTACCAAAGATGACCAAACCACTTGGCCCTGAGTCGGGAGGAGACATTTCGGTAAGAGTTGCCAAGGACTGGTCCGTCCTTTCCATTTCACTTTGGCTCTCTGTCTCAAGTAGAAGAGATGAACAAAACAGGCAACGATATTATCAGGTATTTTTAACATCCAGGGCAGCAATAAACTAAAAAAGAAATGAAGACATCCTTTGATGTATTCGATTGTGTGTACCAGGTGTTGGCAAATTTATCCCTTCATACTGTGGGAGAGGATAACAGTTGGTATATCCGGCACCCCCCAGCAAGCTTCCTTGATCCTCTCCATAGACACCTTGCCATGAATGATCCCTCATTAAGATCATTGGCTTTGGAAAGAGAATATGCATAGTGGTGAAAATTAGGACCATGCAAGTATTGTTTGTGTGGACAAAAGAACTCTAAATTCTAACATTTGCACCTCATTTGGTAGATAGGTTTCCTCCTCTGTGCTGCTCAAAAGCTGAAATTAGGGAAAAACACGTTCTGGATCATTTCTTTGAACTGGTTCGACATCCCAGTAAATGTTTGGATGGAAATAGTGCCAAAATTACTAATTGATAGCAAACTTCTATTTAAAAAAAAACAACAAAAATCATGCAAATCCTAGTCTACTTTAACCAAAATTATAATGGACTGAATAATGAAATCAAATAAGTGCGATGCAGTAACATACTTTACTACTTAGTTCATTTAAGTAGTATATAATGTTAAAAAAACAACAATTAAAACATACATTATTGAATGCAAACATTCATTACGTCTGGCAAAAAGTGACTATTAAAGTATAAATTCTGTCTGAAATGATTGATAATTCTCATTTAAGTGTATGGATAATAAAACAAGACAAAAACCTCTTGGGAATCAACAATGAATACTGCTGTAAACACAAACGAAAAAATATTCAACAGAATTGGATAGTTCAGTAGTATGAGCATGCATGCACACAAGTCGTATCAAAACCAAAGAACGCGATTTGAAGTAACTAATTCAGGATAAACCCATGGTATAAAGACAGTGCGTGGTGTTTACATCATGCTTATCTCCTGAGATGTACACCACTCTGGACAAACTTGGCGGAGTATCTGGAGTGTAGAGTGCACTCTCATCACAGTCATCATTATCCTAAAAAAAAAAAAAAAAAAAAAAAGTAAACACAACAACTGATAACCTTAAAATAAATTAATGCTCAACAGGGAATGCTGTTGTTAAAAAATGTTTTTAGTGTTTTAATTACAGTAATACAGTGTCGTATGGAGTTGGAATATCTATTAGTCAAAAAAAAAAATCTGTGCTCTCAGGTATTCTGGCTTCCTAGTTCCAAAAATATGCATGTTTAATTCGTTGAAGGCGTAGTTGTGTTAATCTCAGAATGAATTTGACAGCTGACTCGCCGGGGTGTATACCGACTCTTGCCCAAAATCAGAAGAGATATGCGTCGGCTCACTCATGACCATGAGCAAATACTGTATAAAGATATAGAAGTGCAATGTCCCACTCTATCCAGAAGATGGTACTGTTGTTAAAAAGAAAAAAAAACACTGGAACAGTACTAACTTCTGTTTTATAGCGTAAATCAAATGAGAAGCTTCGTTTACAGTATAAGCACCCTTGTCTTCTTCTTTTCCTTTTGGCTACCCTTGTCTCATAATGATTATTGTCCTATTGGGAACATTTTAATTTCATGAGCGAGCGTTACACTACGTTTTTTTCCTGTTGTCTCTCCCTGCCTTTTCTCTGCTGTGTGGGGCAGTGAAATTAGTATCGGTAGTGTAATGCCCCCCCCCCCGCCTTTTTTTTTTTTTAAACTATAGGCTTGGTTCAAAAATAATTGTGCCCTACAAATTCAGGATCAGAACCAGAATGGGAATAGTTTTATTGTCATTCAATTATTGTCTTTCTTGTCACAGTGTGCAACTAAGTGGAAGAGACAGAACGTCTCCAAGAGACATAGCAAAACAACGTGGGGAGCGAAAAAAACCTATATCAGACTAAACTCCTCGAAGGGAAGCAGAAAAAAACAATCCCAGACTAAGCTCAAAGAAGGGGAGCACAGAATGAATTTGAACGGTGTGTTACGATGCTCCTAATTTTTTTCCATTAAGTTTTTGAGATGATTTGTTAGAATTATTGCAAACATGTTTATTTACCTTAGCCAAGCAACACAAAGATAAACACAATGTCGACCAACCTCCTCTGTGATATGGATCCATTTGTGCAGCAGCGTAACCAGAGTGTAATACAGCAGCAGCAGGACAAAAGGGTTGATGAAGTCAGGCCAGCTAACGTTGGGCTGCAAACCGAGCATGTGTGGGTCAGAACTGTTGGTTCGAATCACTCCTGTCATTCCGAACAACCTGAGACATGGACAGACATCCAAGAGGATAAGTAAAACACAACAGTGAAATCTGCAATTAAATATCAATACACTTTTTGGATAGCGGCGTACCTTGCATATATATCATCAGGTGGCACCATCTGCTGGGACAGAGGCAGCTGGTAGACGTAGAGCGCTAGAAGGTGCCCTCCACTGAAGATGGTCATCATCACACAGAGGGCGCTGAATAGAAGCAGACTCATTGATCTGCCAATCACCCACCACCACACCAGTCCGAGGAATGTCCCAAAATATACACCAGAGGTGAGGGACGGAAGAATGATACCTGGGCATATACACATACAGTATGAAAACAATGTAATATCACATTCAAGCGTTCACCAGAATGCTAACTTTATGGACAAATATATTGCTGTCATGTTGTTTTGTGCTTCCGTCATGGGTTTTGTTTATATCTTATTTTGGTTTACTGCGGTTTTCAGAACTTTATTTGTGTTTTGGATTTAGTTTTTCCAGTTTACCCATGCAAGAATTTGTTGTTAAGACATTTTGTCTTAACTCCGTGGTGTTCCTGCCTCCAAGGTTTCTGGGTCTTCTACCATCACAAACAATAGAAGCTGTTACGGCTGTGAAGGGGGACCAATTACAGATTTTCACTTTATAAAATTATAATTAGCCATGTCCCAATTCTGTTGTCTTTACAGTGCACCTGCTGCACTTTACCTGCTAGTCCCAATAGCAAAGTGACAACCACTTTCCCTGCTGTGTTGATGATGGCTGACAACAGTAGTCTAAAGCCGGCCGCAAACATCAGCAGCTTCTGAACAAACTGAGGTGGAACGGACTCAACCGGTACCGTGCTCTCATCTGAGCTGTCAGAGGATTCACTCCCTCCTTCGGACTCTGTGTCAGAGGTCTCCAGGTCCTGCCAGACCACAAAGAACCAAGGTCATGTCCCTGCTGATTCCTGACTCACTTTACCTTCCTGACTCCTTACCTCAGAGTCAGAGGGAGGGATCCCATTTTCATGGAGATTGACCTGAGGTGCAGCTCGTAGTAGCTTTTTGCAGAGTCTTTGTATTGAGAGAGTGGAGACTAGAAGCCCCACATCTGGTGCCAGGAGGCGGACAATGTTCCCTGGATCGACCGAACTGAATCTAGGAGCAAAAATTGATTTACACAATTACAATGTTATTAAGTTTTTTTTTTTTGTTTTATTTTTTTTTTGTTTTTTTTTAGTAGGAGAACTTATAAACTTGACCACATCTCAATTTGTATCATTTGGAATTCAACCAAAACCTTAGTGGCAAAATACCGGTAATCAAAACTCGGGACCTCATGCACCTTACAAGACCTCATTTATGTCAGCATTTAAAGATAAACTCTGTACCGCTAAGTGTTTTTTATTTGTCTTTTGCTTTTCTTGTTGCAATAGTAATTCCAAAAGAAGGAACATCCTCTCCAAGGTTTGTTAAGAGAAGGTCAACATGAACTGAATATACAACACAAGTTACCGAAGAAAGCGTGGCAATCATCATACATCACTGCACTTGTTATCAAAATTAAAATGAGGTATTTTATTCTAAACTACACGTACCATATGATGGGGGGGGGGAGCAAATCAATTAAATATACGAGATGCAGGTTAAGTTAAAATGTACCTCCGGCGGCCCGTTTCAAGGTAATGATGGGGAAACAGACCATTTCTTGTCGGCAAGTATGGCTGCATGCATTAGCTGTTATAACGCCTCGACAAAAAGGTTCCATGAACTAAATATCATAAGCTTGCTTTGATTCAATCAGCGTAACCAAAAACGTGCTTGGATGCAGTTTTTCTTGGTGAACGCGATGTATTTTTCTTTCTGACCACCACAAATACACTTCGAGTTGGTGTTTTATTGTTTATGTCATTGTAATATTCACAGTGCTTAACTTATTTTTAAGCTCGTGTAAATGTTGAAAGCCAGAAGGCCTTGAATGTGATCTCATACCTCACAATGCCCACATGGTAGAGGAAGTCCTCCCAGTAGCCACTAACTGTTGAAAAGATCATCAGGTGAAGCACAAAAGCTGATCAAGACAGTTTGAGCTGGCAGTCAGTCATTTTGGAATACTGAAACAATCGCTCGTGTTTTACTCTACCCTGTGGGGTGATGTAGGCAAATGGGATCTGCATGAAGCACTGTAGCGTGAGGAACATCAAACTAGCGTAGATGATCCTCCGCAGGAACTGTCCCGTGTTCCCTTAAGAAAAAAAATAAAGAAGTGGTATGTAAAGTGGGGTACAATATTCTTCGATCCATTTTCAAACACCACTTATCCTGTTCAGGGTTGTGGGGTGCTGGAGCCTATCCCAGCGGACTTCAGGTGAAAGGCGGACTCCATTCTGAGCTGGATGCCAGTTAGTCGCAGAGTGCACATCGGGATAAACACCTGCACTCACATTTACACTGAGTGGGAAGTGAACCCACACTCCCTGCACGCAAGTGAGTGAACCACTACACCACCAGTGACTTCAGGGTTGAACACATTTAAATTAATTTACACACAATAATTGCAAGTGTAAAATTAGCGGCAGGTGTACACACACTAATAAGTTGATAGTTAACCTACACCTATATTGAAGTACAAAAACCAGTTTGAAAACAAAATACTCTGGGAAAAGTAAAAGTACTATTTCAACCATATTGAATGACCTAGAGTACATGCATACTATCTGTACTGTACTGTATATATACTGTCAATTACATACATTACTCATTCTGACAACTTGGCACAATGAAAACAAAACACAAAGTAGTTACCCCCTATACTATGCTATACTATACTATACTTCAGTGCTCATATTGAGAAGAAGAAAAAATAAAACATCATGGAACGTGTCACATTTTGTTAAGCGCTACAGCATAAAGCGGTGGCTCAACTTTAATGCAATCAAAATATGTTCTCATAGCTTTGCTAACGTTGTGGTCAGTATAATTTTACCCTTGTATTATTTTGATGAAAGCCTACCATGGGCATCTTATTAAGAAACGGGAAAAAATGGGTTTGACATTTACTCTCTAGGCACAAAAGTACCGAAGGAGCCGTTTCAATAAGGGGTGTTAAAAAAATTCTAAGGGTCAAAATAAGAACATACAAAGCTACACAAAGCAGGCAAAGTAGCAAATTTATGTTCTAAGCATGAAGACATACTAGTGTATATGTTGTTATTAGTGTTACGGTAGCGTTCTAGTGTAGTTCAATCATGTTTGTTTGTTTTGTTTTTTTTTTTACGCATGTGTGACATAGCTATAGAATGGCTAATGTTATTCGCAATGTAGTTTGTTGTTAAAATTTAAGAGCGGGTGTTTTAGTCTTTTCATAACAGTTTGGCTTACATAATAATGGAGTCAGTTTGACCCTTTAACAGAATCTTTTGACATTTAAATATTGTTCGCCCCCATGTCTTGGAATGATTTTTATTGGACTTTGAGAGGTCTCACTGTAGCTTGGTAGTGCGTTTCTAAAGAGAAAGTTGAATCCATTCTACATAGTATTAATGATTCTGGCTGAGCCAGCAAGTTTGTTATTGATGTTCAGTTTTTTTTTCCCTAAAAGCTTCATATCACTCGAAACGCTCTCCTATAAACCGTATGTATGCATCATACGTAATCTTGCACACACACACACACACACACACACACACCACACACTGGTCTCACAACTTGACAAGCACACTTACAATGCACATACATGCAGGACACTGCAAACACATTTGGCCACTTAGGGTGAGGTGAGCTAGCTCATAGTAGGAGGGTGAGCATCATTGTGGGCTGGATGGAGCTTTAAGAGACTCAAAGACTGAAAGGCAAACTGTTTTTAGATGGACAGTAAAAGAATGGTAGAATGCTGACATTACATTTTTTAATTCCTCGCTGTAATTACCAAGCTAT